>NC_071286.1:64025666-64118361 GCF_943735745.2 Anopheles bellator
GAGCGCAACGAGCAGATTTGACAGCTTACGCGACAAAGTAGGCACCTCGTGGGGCGAATGAAAATGATCCCCGCTTAAGACGCTCCGTCTTTCTTCGCTCGTGGCACGGCGCGGTTACGGCGGGTCCGGCGGAAAACAATTTCCCTTCGTGTGCTTTTCTTTTTTTACGGAAAACCGATCCGAAACCGATGCGGCCGCATTTTTCAGAGCGCCGAGAGCGAGCGTGTGGTGATAGTTTTCGTTCGTCTCGGTTTTTCTTTTGCCAATTTTCCCGAAGTGTCAGGGAGTTTGTTCCGTTCCCGGTGTGAGGTTTAAATTACTGCCGCAACGGGGGCAAAAAGTTTCTCCGCTGGCACGGGACACGGAACACGTTGGGTCGATGACTGGGAAGGACAACAGAGGAGCAACGCGCCACCGGAAAAAGAAGGGGACCGGATTGGAAAAAAACGAACTATTTCGAACGCTACACTACACAGATATCGAGAAGGTTTTCCCAACGGACGGGTCCGCAACAAATTGGTGTGTCGGGACCGAGAAAAGGAGAGAGAGAGAGAGAGTGAGAACACCCAAGAGGATAATACGCTTGAGTTTCCACAGCTTAATCAATCCCCGATGACGACGACGGCGGTGTTGTTGGCGCATAGGACCGCCGAGAACCGAATCCACCACCTCCGGTGCCGCTGATGATGATGAAGCCATTTTGTCAGCTGAGTAAAACATCAAACATCTGCAAACGCTAACCTCTAAACCGACCTCCCGGCGGGTCCGAAGCTCGGTTTGGTGTTTTGCCGCACCAAAGTTTCCCGGCGATCCGATTGAATTTTAAGTAGCAAAAACGTTGATGAAGTAGGCATTTTTCACACGACACACAGCACGGAGCACGGAGCTTTCGAAGTTTTTGGGCGAGATAGCGAGTGCCGGTCCGGTACACACTACGACTGAAACTAAATGGTAAAAGTTTGCCGAGTCCGCAAAGCTGCCGATTGCCAGCTGAGGTTTGCGAATCGGTGATCCAGCATTTCGAATTTTAGGGGGCCGAACTTGTTGGTGCCATTACCGTTAGGAAAACGGAAAATGCATGATCCGTCGCAGCTCAGGCGAAGCTGAGTCTGAATCGAAAAACATGTGCGACCACCGTTGGTAAGCCTTAAGGATGGCGACGTTGGCGACACAAGTTTCGGCGCACGGATTGGTTTAGAGGATTACAAATTTGTAACCAATTTAATTAAGTTTACCGGAGCACCTCAGCGCGTTGTGTTCAACATTTGTGGTCCGCTCGAAAGTTTCCGTTTGCCGAAGTCAATACTCCTTCGTCTGCGGACTAGATTAAAGTTTCGCTTCTTACAAAGTTTCGCGCGGTACGAGGTTGACGACTCTCTTTACTTTACGAGTCGATGTATATTGCTGTATTTTAACGAAATCGTCCGCTAAAGTACGACCACACCCCGAGCCCGGCTTCTCAGTGGCAGTAATCGGAGTTTTTTTTGTTGTGACTTGTAACAGGAACTCCGGCTGAGTTAGAGTCAAACTTTTTATGACACTTTTCCGCTACAGTAAGCAGAGCTAGCCAGTGCTGGGACCGAGCATTACCGGTGAGCGGTCCGGCTACGATCGAATATTGGAAAACTTGTGCGGACCGGACGAAGCGGACTGTCCACGCAAACTGCACAAATAAACATTCCAAATACCGATGGGAAGAATATTTTTCGATTATCCATCCCGCCCGATCGCCCGATAATGGCGCGTGGTGGAGAGTCCTGTCCGGTGTCCGGCGTCCGGAACCGATGGAATGCATCATGATTGTTATTGTCCTGCTGGCCGATATTTTATCCACTTCCGTTCCCGTGTCCCAGGCTCAATAAAACCGAACACGTGTCCGGTGACGCCCCCCCCCCCCGTCCGGCGGATCTGCTACTCTCGGGTTGCTCGGGTCTCTCGGTTTTGTTTACAAACTAACTCTGTCGGCTCGTCTGACTTCCTTGTCGGAGTCTCCTGTGGCCGTGTGGGTGTGTGAATGTTTGTGGGCAGGTTTGTTCATTTGGTAGATGCAATCCTGCCGCCGGCCGATGGTCGGACTCAACCGAGACCTTTGGTCGGTTGAAGTTTGCTTTCTGGTCCATCAACATCCGGCACCGTCCGACCATTCCAGTCCAGGATGAGCGGACCGTAATCGGTGCACTGTGCCAGATCAATGAGGGGGTTTGTTTTCTCGGGCAGTTTTGTAGATTGAATTAAGTAATTGTGTTGTAACTGAGACGGTCCGATTGCTCAATTAGATGCAGTGCCCTGTCCCGGGCCAAAGTTCTAGCGAGCAGTTCACCAGGACACTGTTATCATGATTGGTTGTACGTCAAGGGTGTAATTCATGTCCCAACATCCTTTAAGGTACTTAACGAGCGACCACTTCCGATTGGTTGTGTGTTCGTATGTTGGTTTAATTAGAAAGTGTTTCAAATTTTGATCGGAGAAGTTCGTGGCAGTTCCCGTAGTACCTCAAGACCCAAGGGATCTGAGTGTCACTTGCCTTTAATTAGATACTAAAGGCTTACAAATTGTTTGAAAAATACACAAAAGCCGTTACTGCGTAAAGAAGGAAATATTGAGCAACCTTTTGCAATGAAATGACCATTCGAAAACAATAAAACAAACATTTGAAAATTTCTTCTAATTCGACCAAAGTATACTTTCTTAAACAAATATAAGAACTCGAGGCAAGTACCGTATTTTTCCGTGTATAACGCGCACCCGTGTATAACGCGCACCCATATTTTACGAGCACAAAATTGGAAAACAAATTTTTTACTTTACATTTTTCAGATATGTGATATCCAACAAATATCAAATGATAATAATGTATTACTCTAAATACTCTATAAATATTCTAAAGTAGACTAAAGATAAAATGCGTATACATTGCAAAAGACATACTAGTATTTTATATTTCGTAATAATCTTCAAACTCAGATTCACTGCTGTCTGACAAATTGATATTCTCCAATTGCTGTTCAATGTACTCCTCATTGTCACTCTCTGAAGAGTCCTCATAAATTGCGACATCTTCAGATCCATGCTGATGCCACATTTTTAAAATGATTTCACAACAACTTCTGTTTTAACTCCCTGCCATGACTTAAAACCGATATTGTATGGATAATTATATTCCTAACAAGTGTTTCATTTTATAATTTATTCAATAATACTATAGAATATGTACCTAAAAGGGCACATTTGTATGCTTGGAGGAGACAAAATGTTTACTACCCTTGTATAACGCGCACCCAGATTTTAGAGCTAAAAAAATTGGGAAAAAAGTGCGCGTTATACACGGAAAAATACGGTACTTGCTTCTACGTTTTTAATTGTGAAAGCTCCACTGACGTTCGCATAGAGGGATGCAAAATACGTCAAATATCCATCCGGGCGATAAGTCGGGTACGGTGGCCATTGCTTTCGTCTCGCCATAATTTTGGTCATTAAAATCAATCTAATTCTCACCGCAACACCCCGGGGGGCTGGCTGGTGTTTGTCGCCCGGAAAAGGACAATTTGGTTGGGCGAGGTGGTTTCGGGACTTTGGCAAAACCCGAAGCATTCGCAGCGCGTTGTGTGTGCTGTCGTAAATCTCGCTTTATCTGCATGATTGAAAGAAATCGTTTACATCCGTACGTGTTTCTCGGAAGGCTACGTTAAGCCCGGTACTCTACCCGACATCGGCCCAGCATTGGCGTTTGCCTAAGAAGAACCGGACCCCGGCATAATCCAGCCACCCGATCGTCACCCCCCCGAAGTGGAGTGGCAAACCGAGACGTCCCTGTAAATGCTGCACAAGAGGTCGGAGGCTTCGCGTCGATGTTTGGGGTCGGATTTCCTTCGGAGGTTGGTAGAAAAATGGCTGTTGGGTAAGTTTTGCCTCCGTTGCACCGTCGGTCGGCCGTTCGAGATGTTCTGCGAACCGGTCGACAATAGAGTCTTAGCCTCGGCCATCGTTACCACGCCTCGGCTCAACTCCTTCGCTCAGCTCGGGAAGGTCCCAAAATTTGCTCCACCTCTGGCAACCCGACCGGAAGCATCGGATAAGGCTGGAGAGGATTTATTTCGCTAGCCGAGCGTTAGCCGAGATTCGGGGGTTCGGTTGGCCCTCTTTATGCTGTCATTTATTCAGAAGATGGGTTCTAATGGGGTCTACGGGGATGTCTGGGCCAGCCGTTGCTGGGCGGGCAGCATCTTCCGCGTGCTCCAGGGATCGTCGATAGACCTGGGAAAGCTTGTTACTCTAGGACTACGGTGAGGAGTGCGCCGTGAGTGTATGAAAATGCAGCCTCTCTGCCTTCTTCTTCACCCCGGCCACCGATAGGAGACTCTCAATTGCAATTCCCCTAACGAAGGTAACGAGCCAGCCGAACGAGGATCAAATATAAATAAATGCCAAGGAAGTGCTTTCACGGTGCCGTTCTCCGGGACCCCGGGCCAGGAGTCGGCTGCTTCAAAACACTGCAAGTGTTGGGAAGTGTTTCGATGGCACTTTTTTCCCAATGGCCAACCAGCTTGCCAGTTGTTGACCGCACAATACAGACCGCGGGCGAAGAAATGGTGGAACGTACGGAGGGAACCAGTGTGTGTTGCCAAAAAGAAAACTCGCAGCGGTGCAATGAACTGTTTGACTGGGTGGGATTCGAGTCGGTTGGCTGGCCGTGAAGAAAAGTTCGAAAGCAACGCCCAGAAACCGAGCGGTAATGCTTATGCTTCCGAATCCCGAAAAGAATGGCAACTGGGGGGGAAAAAAAGCCGAAAAGGTACAACAAATTAAACTTCATGTTCAGCATGAGTTCAGCACGTTTCTGGCCATGACGGGGTTGACTGGACTGGCGTCGCACCGTTCGATCCCGGAATGGTCCGATGGACGATTTTTGCAGCAATTTGCTGCTCAATTGAGCGGAAAAACCGCGCCAGCGAGAGGTGATGTATTATGCGTGTGTTTTAACGGACCATGAAAAGCCGGCTCCGGGATCCGGGTGACTGATGGTGCTTTATTTTTAAATTCTAACGAAAATAAATCACTAAATTACGCCCCAACGGGTGGGCGAACGGTTTTGGTTCAATCGTTCAATTGACCAGCCCACAAAACTGGCTAACTCAGTGACGTGTGCCAATGTTAAATCTTTGCAATCATTGTCAATAATCCAGAACCATCTGCAAGCCCGCAGACAACTGGAATTCTGGGACTTGTTTGGCAAGAAAACGAAACCGTTCTTGGGAATCGGTCCGATCGTCTTACACTCTAATCTGCATGCCGATGAAACCGACATCAGTCTCAATGCGTATTCTTGGAAAAATCATGTTCAATTCCGTGTGTTTTTCTGGCACGCGCTGTGTTGCCGGAAACCATATTCCCCTCAACAGCCAATGAGTTTGGTACAAAAATACGAAGCCCCGGTACGGGCACGTTTTGTGCGAATACATTTCCGCACATGCACGGCACATTTCATCAATCAGGAAAATAAGGCTTCCTCGGGGCGCTCCGAGGTTGACGTTCGTGAATAAATAGATTCCCAGGCTAACCTCCTGGCACGCCAACCGTTCGTCACATTCCGTGCGGCGGTCCCAAGGGAGTGGGTAGAAACAAAACAACAATTCGAACGTGGTACCGCAACGGATCCGGCAAGCAGAGAAGTTAGCTTCCGGGGGTCCCCACCGTCCGGGGGCCTGCCAGGATTGTCACCCGGGGCTCAACAAGTCGCCGGGAGTCGTTCGGAACGATTCCCGGAACAGCCGCCCGGGTGATCCTGAGCACAAACCGGGTCCACTCGGGGTTCGATTCTCCAGCCCCATAATCAGATTATCGGAAAAGGTTTCGCCTCGGAGCCGGCGAGTTAGGCTTGGCGACACCCCGAAGGTTGCGGACTTCTTATGTATTCTTTTCGTTGCATGTTGACGATGTTGAACCGGCAACCCGACCTGTGAAAGAGGGCACCATATGGAAACACACAAATTTAATAAATTCTATAGCCGCCTGACCGATGGTGACCGTGCCGATTAGTCCCCGAAGGACACACGGAACCCACCGAACTTTACGCCGATTTGCCATCTTATTTGCCCTTTCCTTTTTCCCAAATGATTATCATTTTGGGGCCTCTCCTTTTTGGGAAGTGATGGAAATGGATAGCCTCTTCGGTTCGGTCCCGGAGTCGGTCGATTATTATCGGTTTAAGGACTTAAATGCACCCCCGAGAGAGAGAGTCACACCGAGACACCGGGTTGTTTGCAAATTGATAAAAAATTGATCGGACACTGATTAACTTTCCCGGTCTAGGGGTCGGCTCACGTGGGAAGTTGTTATCGGGAAGGGCAACATTTACTATCCCACTCGGCGGGGCAGATTATTTGAAGTTAGTGCAAGGAAAAACGGTGCCAAATAGCCCAAGGCATCGGAAGCCCGTCTAAAGGCGGGACAGGGGCGAATGGCGGCTTTTATGCTTCGGTGCGCTCGGGTCCCCTAAAGGACCCCAGCTGGGTGGTGTTTGATCACGATAAGTGCACCCAATTCATTACCTCCAATCACTGTGCTGCTGCAGTTGGGTCAGTTCGTTTGGTGTGCAAGAACCAAACACGCCATTAGCAAAATGTTGTTCTTAACTCCCCGAAGCGAAGGTGGCCCTCCGTGAAGGTCTTTTCATTGCTGCGCATCTTCGCACGGAAGTCGATGAATGATTCCGGTGTCCGGTGCGAAAGGCTCCGATTGATATGTTTACGGCACCAGCCACCCCTAAAACGTGATCCATCATCTTCGGTATGCTTTCCCTCGGCCTGGGACGTGCTTTTATGTTTTCATGCTCCCACCTTGGACCTTGGCGCGGGCTGGATGAAGGCGCGAGGAGCACATCAAATTACGTGCAGCAGTTGGTCTGTTAAAAACCCATCCCAAGGACCCGGTCGAGGACGAGTGTTTGATGGCCCTCGAGTGGACCGGCGTCTTGAGAGAATGTTGCCAGCGTATAAACGGACGAAAGGCAGGATCCTTTCGGACCGACCGTGCTCCTTAGCGACTTACCTTCGCAGGATGGAGGTGTTGTGCTTGTCGTGTTTCCGGGCCAGGTACAGCAGCCGCCGGATGAGGGTGAGGAAGAGCAGCACGAACAGCGCACTGAAGAGGGCCTCGATGATGACGAACAGGACGAAACCGAACGAGCCGGACTCGTGCCACCATTGGGCCGGCGACTCCAGCATCACGTTGTAGAAGAGCGGTGTCGAGGTGGCACACAGCAGCGGCAGGAACCAGCTGAGCCCGATGCTGCCGGTGATGCCGGTCGCCAGGTTGGTGGCGGCCACCAGTTTGCGTGGTCCGTGTAGCTCCGTCGTCACCAGGACGGTGATCGCCACCAGGGTCGAGGTGCCGAGCAGCAGAAACCCGGAGAGGAGGGCCATCACCAGGGCGTACCATTCCTAGACGGACGAACGGGGAAAGCGAAATGAAATCGACGGGAAAAAGTAGATGGTCAGCCAAAGTGTACGATTCTTCGGCGGCCGAGGCCCACTTCTGAGACAGTCCCGATGTCCGAAGAATGCGCCCGGCGTTTGTTTGTTCGGCTTTTTCTTTCGTCCTTGAGGCCAAGCGATCGTTTGTTTTCGTTTTGCGTCCTGCCTCCACGAGAACGGCTGCATTTCCACGCTATTTAATGCACCTTAAGCAGAAGACGTTTAGAACGCTCTTCAGAAGCGTTCGAAGGTGGTCCGGAAAATATCCGAAGCCATGATAGAGCAGCGCCTTCATGTTTTGGTGTTCCTCTAGACACGGTGCATGCCTTCCCTATTCGGCTTCCCTGAGCTGCTGCTGCTGCTGATTGTCCATTGTGACGATGCATTTCGTCAAGCAATCCTTCATAATGAACGTCAGCGCAGCGCAGCCCAACCGGGAAGGTGTTCCGGGCGAGACTCTGTCCAGGACAGGCGTCCATATTAGCCACGTCATCCCCCCCGTCGGAAGCGCTCAATTAATTGTCGTAATAAATGTACTCTCCGCTTCATCGCGGGGCGACATCATCACCTTCACCGCAGTCGGTCTCACTCGTGTCATTATGCTCAGAGGCGCCCCAGGTCCACCGGTCCAGTACGGAAGGGTCACATTGCTCCGGTCGGCCTGTGACGACATTGCACACCCGCTGCTATCTGCCACCAGGACCAGGAGGAGATCCTGGCCAGTGCTTTAATGGAGAGCGCGTGGCGGACAGTGCTTTGCTTCTTCGGTTCACTTGGGTTGTCTGGGAGTCTTTGGACCATCGCGATGCGGTGTACACGTTGAACCGGAGCGTCGGCCATTTTGAAGCATTTGCCCATTACGGGAAGTGGGAAAATTTTGCCAATTAAAATCGTATTATTATTGTTGCAACCCAGTCCATCGGCGATTCCGGGGGGTTTGGCCCGCCTTCTCGGTGCTCGGAAGTGTTCAGAATAAATAAAAGTAGCTTCCAGCACACCAGAGACCGGACCAGGTTTTGGGTGTGGTGAAACTTTGGCCAATTTTGCCTCACTCCCATCCACCGAGCTGGGCCTCTGGGGCCTGGACACGCCGAATTGGTTATCAATCAAGGGAAAATGAAATTTATTGGCCTGTTCATGGCACGGTTCGTGCGCCTCCTGATCGACGTGATTTCGCGTGGCCAGTCTCAGCGATGATGAGTAGTTGAGCGCACGGCACCCCGACTTGATAGAGGGATTTGAAAAATGGGAAAACTTTTCCACCCGGGCGTTGTGTATTCGATCATGCAAATTGAGTGACAAGCACCGGGAACGGTAGATAGATGGGTCTCGTGGTCGAATCGTGGTGAAACAACGATTCGGCAGGCCCGAAACATGGCTCACATTATCATACAGATGAAGTTGGCCTACCGGCCTGGCACTTTAATATTGATTAATGTGCCGAAGCACTGAGCAATTCAGTGAGACGGCACTGCGGGAACTCAGTATCGTTTTTCTTGCTTCTTGACTCGCGACAAAAAAATAAAATCGCACCCGAAAACAACGCATAAGCAATATTTGTCTGATGCTCCAATTCGTGCATTTGTCGTGGCCGTGTTTTTGATTAGAAAAAAATCCCGTGCGCCAGAATGGCGCACAATATCGGGTTCGCTACGGAAAAGTGCATCTGTGGAGCGTGCTGATCAGCCAGCAAAGAAGCCACGATGATGATGACGGTGATGATGATAACGATGGCGACATGTTTGCAGCGCTTCGAGCGATAAAGAAACGCGCCATCCGCTCGGCGACGGGCCGGAGACAAAATGTGTCCTTAGCCGGGACCGTTTATCAAAATGACAGCTTAAACGTGTTTTATGCCGGAGCCGGAAAAACACACGCCCGAAGGCGACAGTTTGGCACCGTGCGGGTCGCAAAGCGCGACGATAGAAAATTGTGAAGCCGAATGACGGCGGTGGCATGTTAAAAATGCAACGTGTTTTTCCGGGCAAATGTTCCTGTTGGCTCCAGATGACGTCAGGCTGTCGGGGGGTCTTTTTCTCCCGAATTGCAAAACGGTGCATACGCCGTACGAAAACCATTGGCCAAATAGTGTTTCAAGTGGTTTGTTGTTCGTTCAGCGCCAGGTGGACCCGCGAAATGCGAAGTGGTTGTAAAACAAGCCTTTGAAATAGGAACTAGCGTTTGATTTATATTATTCATATGCAGTTGCAAAATATTCAAACTTCCGATCCGACCACTTCCGTTTGGTTCGTTTGGAGCGACGTTTTACATTCCGGTCCGGTGTGTCACACAATGTGGCGTGCCGAGAAGTGAAAATGTTTCACTTTAGCCTTCCGTCGTCCCGACGTGTTCAGACACAAGTCAACGGTGTCCGCGATACTGTCAGTCCAGATTTGCATTTACCGATCCGAACCTCCTCGGGTCCATCCGAAAGCGATAGCTTTGGGTAGAATTGACTTTCAATCACGTTTATCACGGCCACGTGCGCTTGACCGCACGATGGTTGGCCCTTTGAGGTGGGTTTTGACCTTCCGAGAGAAGGTGGAAAGGATCGCGGGAAACACGCGCTTGATCTTGAGGCGCTACAGAAGCTTAATATATTTATTTATCCAGTCCTTCCAGTAATGGGCCTATCCCCATTCGGAAAGCTATTCGGGCCGGGGTTGGGATGATAAATAGAAAGGGTCCGTGGCCGGTGGGTTGTTTTCGAAGCCTACGCAGCTCGTTACAGGCGCGACAGGCGGACGAACCGTAATAAGGTTAATTATCCGTGAGCACCCGATAGCCGATGACCGGTGGCTCACGATAATCGATGGCTCCGGGCTTCCAGGCAGCGGGCTGTGATTTCGTGGCGGGAAGTCCTCCATCATCGACGCCGCCGCCGGCACCTATCCCATTAGCGGCCCGGGCCAGTAAATTCATTCATAAGCAACGCGCGTTTTATGACGTTATCGGGGCCCAAGATTGTAACGAGATAGGCAACTGGCATGACGCGTGTGGGCCAAGCATATCAATGTGGGTTACGTTGTCTTGGCACGGACATGCGGACACGGGCGAAGCAATCGGCGGGGCTGGTCTAATCGTTGCTAATTTTCCGAGCTGCGGACGGCCATTTGCAGGAAACCGTAATTGATTACTTTTTGATGCAAGATAAATAGCGCACCGTTCGCTCATCCGGTTTTCGGTTTGGTGAAGGCACTATGTTGGGCGCTGGCACAATATGTTGCTGGCTGTGATGGAAGAGGTCCCCGGTCAGGATGCGTCCAACAAGCTAATAAGCGCTTGATTACGTTTACGCACTCGTAACCTTCATGCAACGCGGTGCGGGATTCTCTTTTTCCGGCTCCGAAAATTGCTTTAATTTTGCTCCTTTTTTGTGTAGTAGTGAATCAACATTTGACGGCACTGGCCCGTGCCAACGCAACAGTGCCCTTTTGCGTGAAAATAAATTATGTCGTGCAATATTTATTTACAAATGTGTGAACCAAACCGAGCGTTGGGGGGCCCGGTCCGCTTCGGAAACATTCCACCGAAAGCGTTGCATTCTGCTGCCCTTGCATAAGCTGGCCGGCTGGCGGTTGAGAGGGATTTTGCATCGCTGGCCGCATTTTTCCGACACCTGGCCGGTGCAGCGATCGAGCGATTGCAATCTGCTGATGCAATGCAATTCTCGGCCCATTCATTCCGTTATGCGGAAGCATCGGCAGCGATCGGCAGGGATGGGCTTTCATGTGGATGAGTTTATTCTATGAAACACGGTTCACGGTTAGTGTCGGCCGGTGGGTTGAGCCGGTGAACCGTCAATGGCACGCGTTGATCAATGATCAATCGCGATGCGCTCTCATTTATTAGTTTGCTCCTGGCTTTCCACCAGACGTAATTTGCAACCCATTCAATCATCGTGGTCCGTAGCATTTTACTTTGTTACTGGCCCCTATTCGTTTGTACACCGAACCGGAAAGGCCGGCCTTCTGTGAGATGCGCCGCAAATGAAAGCAAATCAGCATCGTAAATAATAAACTAGTACGGAGTGTGCTCCGGTAAGTTAACTCAGCGATGCAAAAGCGAGTTCTATCGATCCGAATTCATGAACTTTATTGCAGTTTAGATGCCTTCTCGCCAATTTATCGTCGTATAATGTGATTATTGAAATCACATACGTGCGGCAGCCATATTTACGAGGCCCGAGCGAGCTCGAGTTTTTCAATACTTGAATGGCGATCAAATAAAATGAAATCGTGGTTCGTTGCCGCTTGTTGATTTTTCGTCCCAGCCCGACTTGAACGAGTTCTGCACTCGTTCGGAGCGTGTGAACGTGACCGGAACTGCATGAATTGCAGTTTATGGCAGTTCAGGACCGTGGCAGGGTAAAGTTTCGAAGAATTTAACACTTCCGTGACAAAGTCCACACCGATTCGCCCGATGGTCTGGACGCGTCTCCCTACAGTCTCTCTCTCTCTCTCTCTCTCTCTCTCTCTGTCTCACTCTGCTACCGAACGTCGGTCAGACGCTTCAAGTGGCGGCAAATAATGATCCTAGCGATTGTGTGGCAAATGTCACGAAATCCTTCGCGTGCGCACGAGCAAAAGCCGGAAAGTCGAAGCGCTAGTGGCGCACATCCTGGCACATCCATTTCAGAAATTATGGATGTTTAACATCATCGTCCTCGTCGTCGTCGTCGTCGGGCGCCGCTCTCCGACGGATGGCTTTGAGACTCAAAAGCGTGAAAATGGCAAATTTTCATTATCCGTGCGCGTACAGGATGCGTGCATGCCGGAGGCGGCCCCCAGAGGTGGCGGAGCTTCATTACCGAAGGCTTACCCGTTTGACGGCCGGCTCCGGCCGGTTCGGAGCCGGTTCTCGAGTGCCGTTCGAGGATTGTTTCGAATTAATTATCACGAGTGAAGCACTTGGGTGTGTGCTCAGCGAGCTTACGGAATACGGTCTTTGCTGGTGCTCAAACTTAGATTATCTGGACTAAGAAATGTGCTGAGGATTTGAAAAGTGAGCCACTGTTTGGAGAGAGAGAGAGGGATAGAGAGTTATACAATATTTCGTTTCATCTGTTAAAACAAACTTTAGTACTGCTGACTCGCAATCGAAATGTAGTCCTAATGCTGCAGCTAATGGAGGCGCATGGTGCGCCGTGGAATAAAATCGATATTCCTTTTAATAAGTTGTTAAACTGTTTTTCGGAAACGCTTCCGGCACGCGTAATTTCTTAATTATTCAAACTCGATTTCGTTCGATTTCCAGAACCCAGGCTCTAGGGCTTAAAGTGACGGAATCGGGCGGAACCGAAGACGGGCTAATTGTCACCTCACCAAGCTCATCATAAAATCTAGCCCAATCTCCGCCCAACCGGAACACATTGTCACTTTTATGTCGACTGAAGCGTCTTCCGGCACCAGTCTTGGCACACCAGGCCGAGCTTCCCGGAAGAAAGTCATCGCAAAGATCGTTCAGGGTCATTCACATTAAAGAGTTTCTGGTCGATTTCGTGGCACGCCTGGCAGCATAAGGGTAATCGTGATCGTGACGCGGGCAGGAGGCGGAAAAGGACCCGCGTGAGTGCCCATGCCTGCCTACGAAGTGGTAGCGTTCGGAACCGCAGGGACCAGGGCTAGGATGCGGAACCATCAAACGGGAGGGCTTAGGTTTTCTTTTTCGCTCGCTTAAAGTGAAAACTTCTCAAGCCTTAATTGAATTCCGAAACCCGGACCCGAGGCCGGGCGGTGAAAAGTGGAAAAGTTTTGCAACGTTCGCGTCGCCGGCATCGGCATCAAGTTTGCCCGAAAACCCGAAACGGTCCGCTGGGCGCCGAGCCCGTCGACGATAACGACGGTTGCGGTCCGGCTAAATTAATCGGAAAAAGGTGGTTTGGCCACCGAAAATGAGGGTCCAAACGTGTCGGATGTTTGTGTGTCCCGGTTGTGTCCGCTTTGATCATTCGGTCAAGGTTGAAGTAGCTTTTCCATCGACGCGCCATTGGAGCGGATTGAATCGTTCGACAGCTGGGCAAATGGAATCCCGATGGAATCCATCGGAATCCGTGGTTCCTGTTGGGAGGCGTACTCATTGTGATTTGAAACGTGTCTTATTTTTTTTTAAATACGATCGTAAGGATGAGCTACCAGGCGAGTGCCTATCAGAGGTTGTTTCAATTGATACGTACACTTACGGCGCTTAGTTTAGACCCTCCACGGAGGGTTCTTTAACTCTGAACACTGCTCACAAAGCACCTCCAAGGATGCTTAAAGCTAAGGCCCCGGGCTGCCGAGTGGCACTAGCCTGAGAAAGGCTGCCATTCTTCCTTCCTATCCACGCGTGCTCGGAGCACCCACTTTCACTTAATTGATTGTAATTTGCAGAAACATTGCCAGAACGTGGCCACGCTCTCCACCCCACGGGTAGTCGTGCTCTTGAAGTCGTGCCCGTTTACAACGCCCGAGGCGATAGCGAGCGTGCAGTTGATGCCGGCTTGTTCGAACGGATTGTTTCCTTTCCTACCGGGTGGGTCCTTGTGACAACGGGGCCCGTCGGAAGCTTGAAGGAGGCTTAAAGAAAGTGCGCCACTTGACGCCGTTAAATGAAAGCCAAACCAAACACCGCGGCACCACGAGCGACACGTAAGCAGCTGCCAAACTAATTCAGCGCGGGTCGCAGGGTGCTCCGTCGTCGTCGTCGTCGTCGTCATAATGCGTAGCTGTGACACACGTGAAAAATGGCCCAAGGACCGTGGGCTGCAGTTTTGTGCCGGCGTCGGCTGCGGTGCAGTAACGATGCTAACAAAGTTTCTCGTTATTTATAAGCATTTTATTAAACACCAGACCGACCCCCGGGGGAGCGATTGCCCAGGACGACGACGACGATATAGGTTGGCCGGAGCACACCGTTGACTTTGGGGCGAACATGTGTTGCCGTTGAATTGAGTTGCCTACCGTGGACCCGGGTGCAGTTGCCGGGATGGTGCTGCAGTCGAGAATAAATTGTACCATCAGCACGATGGTTGTCGTCTAAGCCGGAGAAAAGCTTCACCAGCATCGCTCTGGGGATGGTGATGACGGCCAGCTGGTTAGCAAGATCGGGTGCATGAGTGCCACTCGTTCGTGGTGCGGAGAGATATCCGGCATGGCTTGGGAGAAGTTTAGCTGGTTCTCTTGTAACGGTTTTAGTGTTGGATTCATTTATTGCGTACTTTACTGTCAACGGTCCTCAGGGGGCCCGTAGTTCAGGCTTTCAGGGGCGTACTTTTTGACGTTCCCATTCAAGGACAAGAAGCATAATGTAACAGGATTTATCGGCACTTCGAAAGATTGCCAGTCTAGCCGATACATCTCTCACGGAGATGAAAGAACTTCAATCTTTCATGTACCGGCCATGAGTGCACTCTCTGACGTAAGACGTAGCGGCCTTTAAGCAGTGGTGTAGTGTGAATAGTACTCGAACCGTACCAATCCGTAGTGGCATGTATCTCTATACTTCAGCTGGACCCAATCGAATCGGCGGCGAACCCGGGGGTGTGCTTCCGGTTTAACGGGTACTTACCGGTGGGAATAGTTGCAGCAGTCCGAGAACGAAAATTGCCATCGCCATCGAGGTGGCGGAGCAGAATTGCATTTTCAGGAAGGTCACACAGCACCGGCGCTGGTACAGGATCGGCAGCATGACGGCGAACGCGACACAGGACTGCAGGAAGCAGCAACCGCAGCTGACGACGACGAAGATGGGTCGCGTGGGCACTTTCGGTACCGATGGCTGCAATGAACGGATGAAACGTAAATAAGCGCGGCCAGGCCAGGAAATGAACTCAGGAAATTGGTTCGGGAGGGACACTTTTTGTTCGATAGTTTGAATGTGGTACGGACGGCGTCAGCTTTTTTATGTGACTTGTAAAATACGCTGCTCTCCCCCGGGGAGCAGTTTGAGGAAGATCGATTGATCTTTTAATTACCATCGAAACCCGGTTTGAAGATGAATTGTATCGATGTTTACACCACACCTGGGCATGTTTAATTTCTCAGTCAATTACCGAGCTAAACATCGGACCGATAATTTAGCCCAATTCTGCCAGGCAGGCAGGTAATCGGCCGAGCCGAGAGAAACCAAAGGCGAAAAGGTGCTGATCGTTTAGAAGTAATTAAAAATAAGGTAATCGTTTAGTGCCGCCCGCTTTCCATATCCTACCCACATCTCGGGCTTGATTGAGTGTTATTAATTTTGAATACGCAAACGGTGCCGCCACCGCGGTCGGCTTGGCCACGCCAAAGTTAAACCTGGAGAACAGCTTCCTGGTGAAGGATTATAATAGTTCGCTTCGAGTATCCGGGAGGGTGAGTTTATGGAAATTACTCAGCTCGTAAGGAGCCCTTAGTTTGAGGGGGAAATTAATTTTAAGCTTTTTAGTGATTAATAGGGAATTCATTATAACTTGCTCGACACCTCACACTCCGGACGGAAGGTGTGTTAGTTGGAAGCGGGCACAGGAACGGGCTGGCGGTATGGCAGCTGGGGGTTGGTTTTGGTTGGCTTGTGGCCATTAGTATCATCAAAGTGCGGGCTAAGCTCGTGGCATTATCATCACAGTCCCTAATCGGCGCTCGTGTGGCAATGTAGCAAATTGTTTATTATATACGTGCCAATCGAACATCGCTACACAGGGAGCTCATTCGTCATTCGGGTTGTGGTGTTGGAATGCTCGAGATATCGAATTTTGTTGCCGGACACCAACAACACAATCGATCCGGAAGCACCGCACTCGGTGGCGGGCACCATCGGAGCCATAACCTTATCATTTTATATCACATAAAAACCAACATAAAACGGAAATAAACACCGAATTCCGAGGAAGCGCGCGCGCGGGCTCGCGTGTATCGCTTGTGACCCGGATCTCCGCGGACCACATCCGGATGAATTCGGTTCGGTTTTTGGCGCGGTTAGAAATCGCTGGCAGACTCGTTGAACAAATCTGTGACTTTCAATAAGAAAGCGCTCGAATCGAAAATTTTATAGCTCGCAACATAAATTCTTGCCCACTGCCGTTCGGAACCGACCCCCGGCTGTCATCGTAAAACCGGACGACGACGACGAGGAGAATTCAAAAATCCCGATCCTTAGCATTCCGACGCCGCGTATCGACAAGTGCTCCGGCGGGGACCTTTCTGTCGCCAACGACACTGCAGTGACTGCGGCAACAAACGGGCAAGGAGCGTGGCAGATGGTGGCATGGGCATTAAACAAACTTTGTAACATCGTCCCAACGTTCGCGACTGCCAACGAGCAGCACGACGACGAGGCGACGACGTGACGAAGCTCGCTCGCTGACAAAGAACGGACGTTTGCTGGATGTGCACCAATCGACGACGAACGGCGGCCAGCGACCAGGACGGATTGATGCTGGGCCCGGGAAATATCGATGGTGGTGTCTGCGGTCGTCCGTGGATCGTTGGCATTTTTGCCGACGCCATCGGCCCGGGCTACGATCGAAGCGAAGCCACTAACATAAAGTTATGATGGCCGAATGCGTACGGTACGACCGGGAAATGATTTAAAGTTTTTCGTCCTTCAGCGGGACACTTTCCTTGCCAGATGCCGTCCAGCTTTATATTTTGCGATATTTGCCGCTGCTGCACTGGCAGGATGCTGTTAAATTTATCTGGCTGAAACGGAATTGTTGTGAATGCTGTGATTTTTTTTAAATAAAAATTTTATATGCCTCATCCGATGAAATCTTCCCGGAAACGATGATTTAGATCTTCCGCCTGCCGGCAGAGCGTCATCGAAAGTGGCAACGCATTTCACCCCGGGGTAGCTTTTCCGGCAGCCATCGGATGGCAACCGGAGTGTCTTACGGGTCCACAGTAATCCCTTCGCAATCGGACGTACTGAACTGGAAGAGACACACGAATATCCGCAAACAAATCCGCAGCCGGCCAAAAAGTGAGAGATCGTACATTCCCGTCGGAGATCGGCCCGTAGCTCCGTGATTCGGTCGGGCATAATGAACCTTGCCATTTGAATCTATTTTTACGTCTATTACAACTTCCGACGTAAATCTGGGCCTCGCAACGAATTCTAGCGGCTTTCTAGCGCCAGTGGTTGGCCGGAACCAGGAAGCACTGGGTACGACTCCCAAGTGCTGCCAGTTTCAGGTTCCGGTGGGTGGTAGGCCGAATAGGCCAACACACATACACAGACACAGTCGGCGCAGAGGAGCAGCAGACTGTCGCGAGTTGCCGGCTTCCGATTTTTATCTCCCAACAGAGGCGCTCCAACAGTCTTTCGACGCACACCCGGTGTGCCTCGAGGGTGTGCGCCTGGTTCCGGTTCGCTTCCGGTTCAGCTTCCGGGTAGGCAGGCGGTGCTGTTTAGATCTCCCCTCGGGCTCTACAGTTTCGAGTGGGGCCGACGAAAAATGTGTTCCGAATGGTGCCTTTAGTATCATTAAACTGAATTAAATGAGAATTTATCGTTTTCCAGTGAATTATTTCCATTAACATCGGAGTCGGTGCCGGGCTTGGGTGGATCCGGTTTCCAGTGCTGCGGATGAATTGTTTTACCATTGTCTGTGTGCGGCACACGCAAAAACACGAGAGAGAGTTCCGAACAGATTGGCGGAGGCTTAGAGGCGACCGCAAAGCGCAGCCCACGGCCGACGCCGGGTTGCAGCTGGCTTGTGACGTGGAAATGTAGGAAATTTAATCAGCTGGTCGAGGTTTTTCGCCGGTCCGAGGCAGATCGTAACCACGAATGTGTTGAGGTGGCTGTGGCTTGAGCTGCGAACGGCTTAGAGCGCTTCAGGAATTCAGGCTGTTTGATTGAATTAAATTTTCCTCTAAAATGAAAATGGGAATTAATGTTCGTTTCCCTGTCAGTGCGTACCGAGCACGAGGACTTCAAATGTACTTCCCTCCCGGCCGGTTGAGTTGGGGTCGTAATTAAATAAATATAATTCGTTTTCCAAAAATTATACTCTCCACTGCGTCGGTCGGTGCGTCCAACGGCCCTGACTTCTCAACCACATCTCACGCTACTCACTCGAAAACGCAAGTTAAGTGTGGTTTCTGTGGCGCAACATCTGGCCAACACACTGCAGTGCACTCGACATCAAACCCATAACATCCCGATTTTTGCTGGGGTGCACCAGGAGGAGGGGAGTGATTTACGGGCGGGAACCAAGCTCAAGACGGCCGCATCGAAGAGTGCCCCACCGTGGACGAGGACGTACTTGACGTGACCGCACACGTCAGCAAAACCTCGGCGGGCCCCGTCGGAAGTTTGGGTTCAAGATGGTCCAACAATTTGCTCCCGAAAGCGTCCTCGAAAAAAGCTCCACAACGTTGACCATCGGCCCCCCCCTCGAGGGAGTTGGAAGCTGGAAACATTGAGGGAAGAAAATTGTACTTACGTTGTAGTTCTTCTTCGCCAGCAGCACCACGAACGTGCCCGATAATGGGCAGATGCAGCGCGTAATGTTCTCCAGCAGGTTCTCGGTGATGCAGAGATCGGTGCGCCACGTTGGCTCGAACGTTGCCTTGGCATCGTAGCTGGTGGAAGATAGGGGGCCGCCGGGGGGAATTGAAGCCAAAAATTAATGTGAAGTACTCGAAGAAGGAAACGGCACGCGCCGAATGGGAGCTCCGAGACCGAAACCGAGAACCAACCGACGAGTCGTTGATCATCTAAATTGATTGTACTGTTGGGCTATGGATTCTTGATGTGCACTCAGATTGGAACTCCGAGGCTCCGGGACGGTCCAGGATGCTCAGTGACGGCAAAAGTATCGCCAACGGCGGTGGCAATTCCGGCGCATTGCCTTTGTCTAGCCATAAGACGATCGGGCGTGTGGTTTCGGATCGGGTATTTCACTGCCAATGGATGTTCTTCGAAGAATTCTTGCACCATCTTTACGCTTTGTTGAATAATTACGCCACGCCGGTGCTTATTAGTGCTCCGGGGAGCATCGGGAAGCGTTTGTCTTATGGAACTCTTCGTGTCTTACTTCAAACGTAAGAGGAATTAGTTGTTCCATCGGCGGAATATATTTACCCGATTTGTGCAAAAACGAACCAGATTTCGTGATGCCGATCGGCACTTTCGAGTGCATTTGCGGAAAGCTTACACCGAAGCCTCTGCCGATTGCCAATCAGCTTTTCCGAAGCCTCTTTAGTTGAGTTAATCTCTTATCGTTCTCAAAATGGGTGCGTAATTTTCGGAGTCGGAAGCGAATGATGCATTTCAAGAAAAGTTGTTAAACGACTTACCCAGCACAATGGCTACTTGATTCGAATTGGTTTGGCTTGTTTTCGCTCGTCTCGTGCCTCCCATCATTAGGGTGGACTTTGAGTTTGCTTCTCTTCGATCAAAGAAGCCTGTGGCAGGCGGGAGCATATGGCAGCGCAACATGCCGTGCGAAAAATGTTTACCATGTCTAACGTCACCAGCAGAATCGTTTCAGAGAACGCGTTCTTTTTCCTGTGGCTTATTCCTGGGGCACTTTAATTGGATTTATTGGCTTTAAAGCACGCACCAAGATTAGCGGCACACTCCGGGCGAATTGCTGATCGAAATGACCAACCGTTTGAAGTGTTCGTGTGCAATGTGAGCCAACTGTGAGCTGAAATTAGTTCCTCAATCGATCGCACGGTGTGTGTTTTATTAATTAATCTCCCACAGAAGCAACGATTGCCAAGCCGAATCGGAACGTGAGGAGCCCACAGACAGACAGCCCACTGATTGAGGAAGGTGCTTATGGCTCTATCGGTTTCCGGGCGGTTGCCGTTTCCATCTTAAAGCAATTGCGCGGAACAGCGGTCCGTGGCTTACTTACCCGCACAGCGGAATCCATTCGCTGGTGGGCGAATGTTCGTGCTGGAAGATGATTTCCACGTGAGCCGCCTCCAGCGGTACGTGCAGCGGTTGGTTCGCCTCGCTCCCGGTCCGGTTTGCGTAGTACAGCCAGCTGGAGATGATTTTCGACGCCGGAATATAGTCGATGTCCGTGCCGAAGCTGTGGTGGCGGCGGTGCGTGAAAACGGAAACGGAAGACAACGGAGGCATCAAATGAAATGCTGGGCATCGAAGGGGCGTCATGCTGCGCCCAAACACGGACGACCATGATGATGATGATGGGGTTGCCCGCGCCCACGGGACAAAATTTCATTTTCATAAGACCACGTGTGGCGTCGGCTGCACGAAAAAGCATGCAGCGAACTCTTCCCCAACTTCCGATACGGTCCTGGTGGTTCCAGCATCCAGCAGCCGAGCAGCCGATTGGCCACCGAGTTCACCGACATGTTTTCACGCTTCAACTCAGATTGACGGAATAATTAACGATTGCGTATGCCAAACAACCCTCCAGAAAAAAACAAACAAAATCGATCCGGACGATCGAGTTTGCGGTACGGGCTGCATGCCAACCGCATGGCCGAAACATTGTGGTGAACAGGGAACTCCTGAGCCCAAGCCCGAGTTTTGAGGTATGCAAATATGTGTGGTGCTGGCCCATGCTGGGTCTTACCTGTTTTTGGCGAAGTAAAATCGGGGCAGGAAGCTGGTGAGATTTTTGTACGATATGACCGTCACCAGGACGGTCCCGTTCGCCACGATCTCCTGCAGCGAACCGGAACGGTCCATTTCCATGTAGAGCTGGTCCGAGTAGAGCTGATCGCTGCGCGTGCACCGTACCGTAGAAGCATGAAAAATAAGGCATATTTTTGGATTCTTTTCAGAAAAACGCTTCACCGCACTCCCGAAGTAAATTTCGGCGAGGGAGCTTTTCATTGACGCCATTCGGGCATGGAAATTGAGTGATCGTGACGCAATGGAAATAAAAAGGGATGGAGAGCGCTCCGCATGGAACTTCGTGACAGGAAAAGGATGAAAAGAAATTGAAAACTTTGGCACGAAATTGGCAATTAACGAAGGGAATGTAGAAACTGCGGCACCCGCAGCGTCATGAATGTGACATCGGCTCGGTAAAACGATGTAAAACCGATAAAGGCACTAAAAGCTAGCAGATGAGAAACGAAATCAATAAATAATGATGAACCCCACGAACCGGTCCGGTTCGGTAAATAATGTACAGCTTCCGGCGGTGGCGGCAGTGACGTACCCGTAAATTTGCAAATTAAACGGCAGCCCTTTGACCGTCTCCGTGTAGAGATAGAACGAGTTGAGCTGGTGGGTTGCGGTTCCGCTCGACGCCGGATGCTTGCCGGATGCCGGTAGGCCGGGTTGACCGGCGGGCAGGGCCGAGGACGACGAGGATGAGATCGGGGCCGCCATCGTCGTCTCGTGGTTGAGGGCGGCCGCCTGCACCAGCTCCTGAAGCTGCTTGATTTGCTGTGTGGAAAACCGAGTTCAGAGGAGAGTGAGGCAAAAAGTGCTCGAATCATCGTAGAATCATCCGACCGTCCCCGGCGGACTTTGCGGAAGCGAAAATTTGTGCAAATTTGCCAATTGAATGAAACCTCCCCGCTACACGTCACCTTCCACCACCAATCTGCCCCTCTCTCGCACGTGCTGTAAATGCTGCCAGAAGCCGAGTCGTTCGTCTCCGGTCACAGATTCACGCCAGGACTCGCGGTTTGTGGGGGGAGCGGTGGAGTGTGCAATGGAGCGTGCGAAATTTGGGGAAAAGTTCGGCAAAGGTCGATGCGGCCGCCAAGGATTCGGTTCGATAGACTCTAATGATTGATGTTATCGGCCGGGGAAGCCGGTTGCCGCCGCTGTGATCAATAAGCGAGCGGTTCTAATTGGGCGATTTATTCCTGGCGGCCGGCCCCGCGGCCGGATGGAGTTTTCCGATGGAAATCAAATTTCCATTCATCGCGGCGAATCCGTACCTGTTGACTGTTGAGGGACACCTTGTTCTGCATGATGAGGTCCACGATGCGCAGGATGATGTCCGACGCGATTTCCTGCTCGTGGCGCGTTCCGGTCGTCTCGATGTAGCTAAACACCTGCCGAGAGAGAGAGAGAGAGAGAGCGAGCAAAATCAGCGTGGTACAGCGGACCCCGGAAGCGGAAGACCCCGGTCCGAGGTGGATTAATAAAATCATTAAATGTTTCGAAGCGCGTTCGACGCGCAATTAGGGATACGCGGAATATGTTGTGTGCCGTGTGTCCGGGAATCGGCCTCGCGACCTGTTCAAACATCATCTACGCATCGCATCACTAATGAACGATACATCAAAGTGTTACGACGGTCGCTGTTTGGTTGGGGCGATGCCTAATTGGGGCGATCATCGGAACGTTGTTTGGAATTCTAGATCTACAATCTATCACTCATATCAATGAGCCAATTTTTCCAGCAGGTAATCCAATCCCTACTCACGGTAATCTGCCTCAAATTTGTTTATCGCAGCGTGTCTACTTTTCAACGTGCCTTCCACTACTCCAGGGAAAAACATAAACCGGAATATTTTTATCTGCTAAACAAGTTCGCACAGGACATCCGATGTTCTGGCGTTCTCGGTGTGCGGCGTGGAAAACAAGGCAGAATCGCCCGGTAAATGGAATTCAACTGAAGTACGGCACCAGACGCTCGCTAAGGGGCCACTCGACGGAGCGAGCGATGTAACAGTCTGATCCTGACGGTGCCGGGTGCCCCGGTTCGGAGAAAGCACACAGCCCAGTCCCAGGCACAACACAATTAAATTTTCTTATAAATAATTCACTCACCATAAAACTTGTGAATATTTCAGTCGCGTTTTTCGGACGATGGTTTTGTGTTGTGCCGCCGCCGCCACCGCCATCTTCGGGCTAATCTTTCGCCTACCCCCAACGGATCCGGAGGTTCTTCAAAGGCCCACCGGAGTACTAGAGCCGGGGAAGCAGCCATTGCCAAAGTGCAACAGTTGCTTGGTGCGGACCTTCTGTGGAGGCCAGCCGTTATTTGCGTTGGGGAAATAACAATTGGGCCCAAAACCCAGCAATTACCGGAAACCCGAAGGGAGTGGACCAAAATTAGAACCACCGAAGCAAATAGCTAGCCTCGCACCGGATGTTACCGGTCGGTTTTGCTTTCTTCTCCATAAATGAGCGCATATTAGTTACGATATTTAATTATTCCGCCTTTTTGTGCATTGAAAAACTAGCCACCCAATGTCACCGGCGTTTCTAGCGTTCCTTCAAGGAACGCTGTTATGTGCAAAAAAGTGGTCATAGCGCAAGAAGTGTATGCATTCTTTCAAAAACCCTGGCAGCGTGGCAAGTTCGTTAGCGTTAGAGAATTATGTGGTGTCACAGCGGGAGTGGAATGTTTTTACTGTCACTTTGCTTCCGGTGGTGGCGGCCACGGTCCCGGATTCCCACCAACACTCGGTGGAAGAAAGGTGGAAAAGGGGTAATACAAATAAACTACTGAGTAGAAGCAGAAGACACAAACAAACCAAAGGCTTTGGAAGCCCGGGAAAACCCACGGTCAACCCAAAACCCTCTGCGCTTCGGAATCCGGAGTTTTCGGTGGCAGGAGGTCAGCGCACCGACCAGAAGTTAAAATGTGTTTCGCGTAGTTTTTTCGCCTCTCCCCGGCCTTACCTCGTGAAGCAGCCCCAGCAGGAAGCCACCTTCGCCGGGCAGCAGCGTCCGGTGGTGGCTCGTTGCGTATTTCAGGCACGACTGCAGCACACTGGAACCGTTGGTTTTCTGCAGGCCGTAGGTTAGGCCTCGGAACTGGTGCCGGTGGTTATGTGTTGGCCACACGGCGATGAAGTGTTGCAGTAGACGGTTTGGGTGAAAAGAAAAACGGTTCAAAAGTAGAAACAACGTTAGCAGAGCGCGTACGAAGGGGTTACAGTTATTTTGGAGGGTAAAATTTGTACATTTTAAGGGTTTGCTGATGGAGTGAAAAGCTCTCTCCCTGACTCGCTCACCCGTGAAGTGCCCGAAGTGGAACAAAAAATTTAAATAAACAAACCACTGTCGACCACGTTGGAAAAACCTTGCTTGGTGCCTTCGCTGGAGAGCCTGGCACATACGGGGCCGCTGAGTGGGGCAAGATGAAAGACGTACTTGAAGCACCAAACGAACCAACAAGTTATGATGTGGGAAATGCGGCATAAAAAAGGCACTCCGTTCCCAGCGAGAGAATGCGAGAAATTCATTTTCCCAATACACTGCACCGATCACGTGCTCGAACCGATGCGCGCGCGCGCCAAACATCGCGCAATGGTGCGGAAAAGCTGCCCCTTTCCGACCGCAGCCAGCCGGGAAAATGTCCACTCGCTTCCTATCCTATCTCGGCGGTTCGCTGATAGTGCCTGAGTGCGCTTTCCTGACAGCTAATTACGAATATTACGGCGCACGCACACGTTGCAGTTACGCCGCCGCCGCCGCCGCGCGATAAGTTATGCGACCGTCGGCTGCGTCGGTCACAATGTATGTGGGTGGGCTTATGTTTTGATGTAACCATGCTGTTTGCACGTTTTGTGGCCGGAATCGGAAGCTCATAATGCGGTTTGCAGCACTCCGGACATCGTTTGATTTACGATACGGTCGAGCTTGCGCACCGATATGCGAGCTGTTCATTAGCCGCATGTATTCATGGAACATAAACTGCATGCAAATGCACTGCGATTGCACAATATTATCAACCGATAGCTCATAACGGCGATCGGCTAGATACTGGATATAAAAAGGGGTTGCAAAAGAAAATTAAGTCCCAAGAGCATATCACTCAACTTGGCTGTCGTAAAATGGTGGAACGCTACGCATAAAGACAACCACAAAATGGATAGCCGCTTTTCTTTTGAGCCGTTTGTAGACCAACAACAAAAAAACAAACTAAAAAAAACGACCTATAATAAAGAAGCAGTTTCACGTCGTCGCCGTCGCGGCCGCCAAGCTGAGCCGGTCCGATCGACAGAACAAATAACTTTCCGTTCCGGAGGCTGCGAGGACTTCGCTCTGCCGGTGTCAGGCAAGCCGGCCCATCATGCCGCCATCATGAGGATGAGTGGCACATAACCGGCCACCGGCTCGTCAGCATCAGCACAGTTCCTATCAGCAGCACCGGTCTTTGGGCGTCGAAATCGATGCGTCCCTGCGACGACGGAAGCAAGTTTGGGGCCTACGTTTTTTTTTCCCACGCCCTGAAGCCGACAACTTGTGCCATTTAGCTCCTTCGCTGACGACGACGACGACGATGAGTGTGTTGTCGGTAAACTGTCACCACACGCCACACGGTCTGGGCAGGGACTTCGGCAAAAAAAAGTTGGTCTCGATCGATTTGTTTTTCGGGTTCGACTTTTTTCGCCGGGCCGTTTTCACTCCTCGAAAATATGATAATGACATTGAGGAGAAGGACACTGGGATGCCTGTCAGGATGCCGGTCGGATTAGGGGTTTCGGCCGTTTACTTTTGACCCCCGTGGCCGTGAATTGGAATCGATGACACCGCAGAACGGACCTTTCGGAATGGGGGGGAGGGGGCTGGTATTGCTTTTTATGTACACATTTTCACGAACGGAAAAAAATGGGGGCTGAGTTATTGGAAATAAGTTTTCCAGAACGGCAGACGAAAAGAAACAACAACATTTTACCACAAAAAGGCTGCCACAACTTGCTACATTCTTGGAATTTGGGAGGCCGGCGATAAACACAAAAAAAACATAGCCGACCATAATGATGTTGCGAAACCGGTAAACCGCGGCCCGATGGCTGGGAGACCCCCCGGCGGCTCGAGGTTTGGGGAGTGAAAGAAAATGAAACCGAATTCAGGATGGGTTAGTTAATTGAATTTTCCTATTAAACGAAAGTGGCAACTTAAGAATCTCGGTCGAAGAGTTAGTTCTTCTTAAACTCCGGAACCGAAACTCACCTCGTCGCTGATCTGGTGCACCGCTTCCGGTACGCAGTCGGAAAAGTCCGGCACCAGCCACTCGGGCCGCCCGAAGTCGCGCTGCTCGCAGATCCTGCTCGCCAGCCCGGTGGCCCGCTGCGGGCAATCGGCCAGCACGGCCGGGCCGCTGGCACTGGCCGGCCAGCTGACGCCGTAGTCGACGCCCGGTGGACACAGTGTGACGGTGCCCGGTTCCACGACCGTCACGTGGACGCTCCGTGACACGGGCGCCACCGAGTTCGACACGATGCAGGTGTACACGACGGATTTCTGTGAACGGAAACGTTTCGTTTCAGGGGCGAGCTCGCGGACGTCCACGGGCTGGTTCGCTCACCTGCAGGTTGTGCACCTTCAGGATGCTCCCGTCCGGGTACAGGTCCTCCCACAGCTCCTGGGCCGGGTCCGACTGGAACAGGGCACCGTTCTTCGTCCAGCTGTACCCGAGGCTTCCGGCCCGCCGGTCGGTGTCCTGCAGCGACAGGCAGCGGATCAGCAGCGACTCACCCCGGAAGACGGTGGCGCTCGGTGGATCGACACGCAGCTGGGGCGCCTCCAGGATCTGCACCTTCGTCGAGCGACACTGCTGGATGCTCATATCGGACACCTATCGGGCGGCGGAAAGAAAACCCCGGAAACGGTTACGGGATACGCGCTGTGGTGAAGCATAATGAATACAGATGAGGATGGCCGGTGATGGTACGGTGGCCAAGCGGGAAAAGAAATCGATTTCCGGTTTCGGTGCGAGGTTCTGAGAAGTTGTTCCCGAGGGCCAAGAATGCGAGGCGAAGTGTCTACATTCTTCTGTGGATCGCTTCGCCCTTTGGTAACGCCACTTCTCGAACGTTACGCTGTTTTGCCGCTGTATGTGTTGGCTCCCAGGACCCAAACATCTTGCTCCGGCGGCAGCCCGTGGATCATTAGCCTCACTGTTGCCGCCGTGACTGCGGTTTCGGTTTCAATATCCGGCGGAAGCGATCCCGTCAGCGTGGCTGTCAGGCGACCGGAAATAAATGTTCATTTAATGGTTGCTTTGTTACTGGCCCACCGGGCGGCGCTGCGTGGCCCTTTTGTGGGGTTAGTTTTGTCTTACGTACTTGGGTCAATTTATTTTTGTCGGAATGATTTATCTTCTCGATAACGGTTTGCGGACAGTTGATAGACTAGCGAGTTAAAGTGCCAGTGCCTCGTCCGGGGAGTCCCCGTTCCGTGGCCAGAGAAATCAATATCGGGTGCCATAAGCGACCCGTTCCTAATTACATTCCCAGACAATCGCAGTGCACGAAGTCAAGCATTAGGACCGCTGCCAGAAATGCTGTTTTCCGTGAGATCGGAGAAGAAAACAGATGACCGTGTCCGAAGTTGGACCGATTGATTGATGACGGAAAGCAATTCCGGAGCATGACATATTCGAGTCGAACCCAAAACGGGAGCCGATAAAGTGCACTGTTCGGGGAGACCAATTTTTCTAGCGCTTTCATAAATCGTTTTCTTGGGTCCGAAGCTCTCAATCGTTCACTGGCGGCGCTCGAATCGTATGTTAATCGGTCCGTTGCTTGGAGCGGTTTCGAGCAGCGCTTTTCCTCGGAACGGATCGTGTGGATTCGAGCAGACCGGGCGAGGGTGTCCGGCTCCGCTTGGCAAACGAGAGCTTGCCTCGGCAGAGCGGATTACCGTGTCCTGGGCTCCGCCCTGCTTGTTTGTGGTCCGCCCTTCGTTCTTCGAAGACGCGGAGAAGCAAAAATGCAATCTCAATCCCATGGTTGTTCTACATTTCCCATGCCCGCAAAGAGCGCAAGAAGCGTCTTGCGCTTGTCGGTCTGGAACTTGATTGCAGCTCGGAGGGGTGCACTTTTCTTGCACGCCGCCGGCTACACAGTCCGGGAGTCTGGGAATTAAATTAAGTGGAATTGATTTCATACGATGGTAAATTGTGTGTAATTTATCACTGCACCAGTTATTTTTTGTTTGTATCCCACCCATTCGCTAGTATCACTCCCAGTGCATGGGTCCCAGTCTGGGCGAAAATCGAATAAATTTTTGATATAAAGCAGCTCATTTCAGGCAATGGCTGTGTGGCGATGCGGGCCCTAAGCCGGCACCGCGGGACACACGAATAAAATGGAATTGATTTCCTCCGAGCGATGATTCGGGTTATGCAAAATGCGCTTTAACATTATTACAATCCGTTTGCTCTGGAATTTGTTTCGCAAAGTTGCTATCAAGCCGGGGCAAGATAAATAATCATAAATCATGAAAATCTAATTTATTGCACCAAAGCCACCAAGAGATGCACAACTATTCGCCGGCATCGGCCAGCACCGGTCGTTAGCCCTTGCTGTCCGAGCCCGGTTCCGGGCTTCCTGCTTCGTGTACCGACCAGCGAAATAAGGAATATAATATTAATTACATCGTGCGCGACCAGAATTCACTAAAGAACCACCCAGTGGTGAGGCTACCGAGAGCGGCGGGCAGGATTAGGCCCCGAATCCTCCTCCGGAAACCGGGCCCCCGTTTCGTTTTCTCACAGACACGCACGGCACCCATTTGCATAAAAATGTAATTACGAACAAAAACTAGTCGCGGCCATCTTAGGGTCTCGCCTGGCGTGGCTCGTGACCAGTGGCTTCTTGCTTTATTTCAGCAGCTTTCCCATTGTGTTCCCAGATCGCTTTTTAAGAGACTACTGCGCCGCGAAGGAAAGGAATGAGCTTCTTGGCTTCAAAGATTGCTTCACCCGGCGCGACCTGGGCCGGATTCTGTTACTTCCGGAGCAGGGCTGTGGTTGGCCACCGTTGGCGTTCCATTCTGGCGCCGGCGGTGGCGGATTCCGTTTTTGGCGAAATGACGAAACGAGACATTCATTCGGGCCAGCCAATCGCAACCGCAGCCCAACCGGTACCCGGGGCGCCACTACTGTAAGTTTCCGTTCAGCCGTACAACATTTGCGCGAAAAGGCGCAGTGTTCTAATTTTTAATTATCACAAGCTGCATAATTAAAGGCCCGGGACCGGGTGCCTTCGTTAGCTGCTTCTCGGTTGATTTGACAGCTGGATGTAAATTTCTTCCATTTCCAGCACCGAGCCCAACGTCGGGCAAGTTAGCTCGTCACCCGAACATAATGAACCGCATCCGCCCCGACCGGGTCGACCAGGAGTGCAACTATTTTACGCAATCTTTGCTCATTATTTGCACTCCATATTCCTGGGGCCCAGAGCCTTACGTTCCGTGAACGCTGTCACCGGTGTGCGGACGAGCACCAGAAAGTTAATTTCTTGGATAGTCTTTTGTTAACGCCGGGGAATTTTCTCGCCCAAAGGACGACCGGTGCCGGTGTCTTAAGAGAATGGAGTTACTAGCAAAAATCGCAATCGTCGACGTTGACGGGTCTCATTGAGTTTTCGCCCACCCATTGTCTCAGAGAGCCGTAACAGTTTTTAATAAATTCAACGCCCACCACCTCGGTGGCAGATAATTCCGAGACGCGGAGGTTATGCAATGCGCAGCAGCTGCCGGGATCGTGACAATGATCGTTTCGGCGTGGAAACGAAGAATTTTTTGCAGCCAGCACTTTTGACATTTTGTCCCGTCACCACGCCTAACGCCTCTGTCACCGGGGCAAGGATTACAGCGCTCACGGCCAGACACCGCTGATTATTCGCTTCTGCGTCGAGCGTTCACCAGCCGGCGCCGTGGTGTTCTGTTCAGTCGGGGTATTTTGCATGATGGGTAATTTTTGGGAAGGGCCCACGTGGCCATATGCGAGCGAAACCTAATTATCGCATTCTGAGTCGGTGCGTTACGCCACTTTGCACGAATCTTTCCGCTCACATTCTTGCCCATGCTCAATGAATTCGGAGCAAATTATAGAGCGACATTATGTGTATGTGTGCTTTCCGCGAAAATCCGAGGTGAATGTCGTCCGTTCAGCTTTTTCCAGTTCCGGAAAATGTGTCGTTTCGCCTCACGTCTTAATTGTAAATTTCCAGCTTTTCGGCGAACAGCATTTATCGTAGGGCAAATTTTCGTTAAAATGTAATATCCAAAAATATAATCACACGAAGTAGGAGGCAGCACTGGTTAATGAAAGCTAGTGAATTTGGTTGGCCATCTCCTGAAGGTTATTCACCAATATTTTGGGTCTGCAGTGCTTGTGTAACAATCGTTTGAATGAGTTGATGGCAGTGTTTTTGTGAAAATGGACAAACTTCTATACGAAGGTATCATGAAGTATTTGTTTATGAAAGGCAATAAGCCTACGCAAATCAAATATAAGTTTGGTTCGGTGTATTGGGACTCTGTAACATCTTTTATCACTTGCATAGCAAAATTGAAATGTGGCCGAGAGAGCTTCGAAATTGATGAACGTTCAGGACGTCCAGAAACTGAAACTAGAAACTTCTAAAATATCATGAATGTTCACCAAATTGTGCTAGACCACCACTGAATTAAACGGAGGAGATGGCCGAAGCTATGAACATATAAAAAATATATGTTTGTTACAATTAAAAGCTACATTTAGACATGAGAAAGCTGCCCGCGTGTTGATGGCCGTGTTTGCTCTCGTTACACGTTAAAAAGGTTGTCTAACACTTCAGCGGTTGCTATGGAGGAAATCCGCGAGCTGAACGATTTGCACTGTTTGACTATGCCCCTAACTTGCCAGAGCCTACTCTAAGTGACTTGCTTTTGTTCCCTCATCTGAAAATCGCCCGAAGGACAAATATTTTCGTCAAATGAAGAGACCTATTACCTTCGTAAAAAATTATTTTGAAGATAAAAAGTACTACTTTTCCGAAAACTATTTTTGAACGGGTTACAGAGAGAGGAGCATCAATGGGAAATGTATGTAGAGCTGTAAGGTGACAAGATTGAAATAAATAAAATAAAATGTGCTGTATCTTGGTTATTCCGGAAACTTTTTCAGTGTTTCATTGCATAATTGTAAAAATTGTGTATTACAAATAGAAAACCAACAAACAAAAATATAAATTTTCCAACATTCAAGTAATGGATCATTCTTGTAAACTGTTTGACAGCGGATTTTTAAAGTGGAAGCAAACATATAAATTTTCATATTCTAATCAAAGCTATCGAAAGCACTTCGGTTCCGAACTCGTTAGCAACCGAATAGCTAGTTGGCCGAATGGGCCAGCTTAATTGGACGAATTCCGGAGGATAACACCTTAGCGAAGCAAAAAGCCCAGTAAGTCCCTGTCCCACCTTCAAGCCAACGTTTCGATTTCCGGGCTTTGGACCAAAGTCATTTGTCGCAAAACCGGATGTCCTTGGAGTGCGCGGTCGTCGCCCTGGTTTCGTTCACCGACATTGCTTACCTGACAGGTGTAAATGCCCCCGTCGAGCCGGTTCGCCCGGCCAATGCTGAGCAGCGCCGTGTAGTGATCCTTGGAGTCGAGCGGCAGCAGCCGGGTCCACATGTTTCTGCATTAATAATCCGGTTCGGACCGGGCAAACGGTCCCGGATTTTCGAACACCGCGTGGGTCGCGTCCGCGAAGCGCCGGGAGTGCGGAGGGCGGGTGGGGGGCAAAAGAATATAATCAAAAGGAAACTTGTTAGAAAACCTGCCCTCCAGGAGCCTGCCCGAGCCCGAGTGGAAGACGACGGGGCCTAGTTTCGGTTGCCGTTTGCGGTTGCTGTTTGTTGAGCGAAGAGTAAATAGCATCATTCCGGTCGGTGGTGGGCAGCGGGACGATGGGACGATGAAGATGTCGCCGGTCCGGGGTCCGGGTCCAGGCCCACCCACCGGTACGCCGCGGGCGGGCCTCGGTTCGGCTCCATTCACCGGCGAGCAGGTTCGGTTCGGGTGCCCTGACATGTTTAACATATCAAAGGTTTCGGTCAACCAGGGGTTTGCCCCCGTTCTCGAAGAGGGGGTGAGTGTATGGGGGGCAAACATGGACAACGCTGGGCCGGCCCCAGTCGCGGTGAAGGGGAGGGGGCCTCGAGGCATCTTTCGGTGTTCTGCGTTTGAGTATCGCTATCGGAACAAGATCTTCTCCAGGTCTCGTGCCGGTCGTCCTTTGGAGTGACGTCCTTCTTCTTCTTCGGCTTTTCCGGTTCCGGCCAGGGTGGCCGACGGGTGGGATGGAATGATGGATGGATGAGAAAGGTGTTACGTCCGCCGTTCGCTTACCTTGTTGCTTTGGTCACGTTCACGAAGAAACCGTTCTTGTACCACCGGAAGGACATCGTTGATGAGCCCTGCGCCACGCAGGACAGTATGAACTCGGTGTTCTCCCGCACCGGGCCCTTTTGATTGATGACCACCGACTGGAACCGGGCAACGAAACGAAACGGAATGGAGGTTGCGTTAGGATGGGCCCGTGGTAAAGTGTGCCAATTTCCCTGCATCATGTCAAAGGTGAGCTCGGATTTTGCCGACCGACGAAGGTACAATTTTGGTAACAGAGGACATTGTTAATGGGCACCGACGATGGACGACGATTGTGGGGTCGCGCACTCTCTGACTTCTGCTGGATGGGACACAAATTTGTACACATTACCCGGCACCGATTTAGCTTGTTGACACCTGACGTAAAGTGGGTTCGTAAAAGCGGATCGGATCGGTTTCCTCAAATCTCTGTGCATAACGCAACTCTGCGTCTGTGATTGTTGTTGTTGCGCAATACGGTTCCCACCAAACCGGATTCCCTCATCAATCTTTGGCCGCGGGCCAGAAAAGCGCACCGACGGCACAGGGCCGTGGAAATCATCCGAAAGATGCGATGATTAAAGTTGGAGGCCACAGAAAATGAAGCCGATTCAGCGTTTTGCGGAAATCGGGAACCTGTCGATGACGGGCCTTGGGAATATTCGGAAACAATGTGATGCTTCCACTCAGACTGAGTTGCAAGAAATTAGGCCAAAAATGGTTCTAAATTGGCCCATCACTGGACAGGAGTTATGAATGGGATAGGGATACCTTCTTCGGGAACGCCAGTCAGGATACTACTCAGCGAGCGGAGTAACGCCGGATGTCACCTTCCTGCCACGTGTACACTCACCTGTAACAGCAACCCGACCGACTGGCGGAAGGACAGCTTGGTGCCGGGCACTAGGCTGATGTTGCCGATGCGGCCCCGCTCCGTCATCTTCTCCATCGCTTCCCGCACCCGGCTCGAGTCCACCTTGGGGCCGAAAAATTGAAACATAACCTCCGTGCCGATGGCACCGTTCTTTGTTGCCGTCGCCGGCTTTCCATTGCTTGCGTTGGCCGTCGTCGTCGTCGTCGCCGTCGTCATCATCGGTGCACTCGTCCTGTTGGTGGGAAACCGGAAACTGGTAAGAATGGTAAGGAATGCGAAGCAAAAGAGGAAAATGAAACTAAACGCGGCCACTGCTGCGGGGTGCGGTCGTCGGCAAGCAATTAACCGGGGCGCGCACCGTGTTTGGCGGATTGCCCAGCGGGTGTGACGTGATGTGTGTTGCTCCACGGTGCCCTCGACGGGATCAAACGAACCTCATCGTTGGAGGGTCGACCTCGGCGAAGAATTCACTTAACGAAAGGTTCGTCCTGGTTCAGTGGCCCAGGGAGCGCTTGCTTTACAGAGCGCGCGGCAGCGCAGATTTGGTTACCTAGGTAATTATCGTCGGATTGGAGTAATTAGGGCCGCGTCAGAGAGGTACCTCGGCGACAGGTGTAGCCACCGTGGCGAAGGTGTGTTTTGGCATGGGCACTTCGCGTATCCTGCGCTGAGTGTCGCGTGTAACCAGAAGGACCTCAGCAAAAGGTGCTCGGATGCTATGAGATTTGAAACCAGCTCTTCTTTTCTACTGTTGGCAGTTTTAGTTTTTAAACTTTTATGCCATTTTTTATTGTAGATAACTGTGGCGTAGATAAAACTCTGACTAATTAACTGTAACACTGGTCGTATTAATGGTGGCCGCGATCGTCTGGTTTTCCATTGGCACCGAGGCAGCATCCAATATTCGGGCTTCGGGGAAAACAGGTTCATTTACGATGTCCGACCATTTAAGAGCCACCACCCCAGGGGGGTCGACATAAAAGTACGCCACGTTTACAAGAGTATGTGGGACATTATTCTAAATGGCTCCAAAAACACACGGTGCTGTGAGAACCGCCATTAATTAACAGTAAAAGCAGACGTTCCACGGTTCGCGGAAATTGAAAAGTTAATTGCGGCTAACGCCGCGAGTCGTGGGCGCAGTGAACCGGACCATTACATTAAAGAAGGACACTTACCTGCCCGTAAACACTTCCAGGTCGTTAATTTTGGATAGATTGAAATTCCGGAGAAATCGGTTGATCTGTCAAAAAGAGAATGGGAAAGCGCAACAAAAGTTGTTGCGTGTTGTGAGTTTTATTGTTTCCGTTTTCCGATTTTTATCGTTATGGGTTAGGGTTTATGGTGGGTAGGTAGGATGGGTTTTCTTTCGGTGAACGGTGACACTCCCCGAGGCTTTATCCTCGCTCGTAAGGAATGTACTATTTTTGTGTGCCCCTTTCGAAAATACAACATTAATTTAATTCGACACAGAAAGAGAGAGAGGGAACAATAGAAGCAAAAACAAACAGTCAAACATCGGGTGGAGTGTTTTTAATTTTAAATGCTTCGAATTGAGCCCGAGCTCGGACCTCTGCAAACATTAAAGCCTGTTGTCCCGGACGGCTGCTCATTACTGCTGCACAGTCGCATGAGCATGAGAATGTCACTGCGGACCTCGCCCGGGGTGGCAACAAACGGTGTGTTCGCACACATACACGAACCGGCGTCTCATTTGGCCGTGTGATTTTTCCCCTTTATTTCACCGTAACCACCAAAGCGCAGGAGCCTTGAACGGAGCACGGCATCCGCCTCTCGGGCGGGAATCTCTTTCATGTCGCGATACGCCGAGCCAACGCGACCGGTCGCGCTTGCGTTTGACGTGATCTAGAAAATTAATTAGCATATTCGTTTAATTATCAAACGCTAACAGCTAACGCCACGTTCACCGCAGCTCCCGGTCCCGGTCCCGGTTTCACACCCCGTTTATGCTGCTTCTTTGTTTCTCCGCCAGCCCGCCTTCAATGCTAGACCGGCCAGGCACGGGCCCGTGATGTTTGGGGTGCAAATTTGCTTAGCTGGCCCCCGGTGAGTGCACTCTCCATTGGGGAAATGGCGACGTCGGGGTCCACAGTGGATCCCAGAGGTTGTGCCAAAACGACCGGAGCCAGGTTTCGAGTTACACACTGGCATACGGATTGCAATTAGCGAGGTCTGTGAACCGCGGATGAAATCGCGTCTGGTCACCGGACCCCGGTGTGACGGTGACTGGTGGCCAACATACCTCAACTGCCCATTGCAAGCCGCACCAGGGCAGTAACAAAAGAATTCGACTCTTTTGCAGTACGCGATGGAATCTCGGAGGATCATGTTTCGCCCGCTGGTCGTCCGAAGTCAACAGGTCCCGAGAGTGGAACGGATCGAGTTGCAAATCGGACCCGGCGTTTGTTGATCCGTCAACGACGAGGCGGACACTTCCTTTTTAGCCGTTTGATGGTGCGATACTTCCGTTAGCAGTATGCGAAGGCGTGAATCGGAAACTAGGTGCTGCACTGGTTGCGTGTAACAAAAATAGCGCAAGTACTGGGGTGTTCAATAAGTTCGTAGCCTCGATAACACAGGGCGCTGCTAGAAGTCCATTTTTTTTTGTTATATTGATACACACTTCATAAGAAAGCATGTGAAGTTTCATGTCAATTGGTGACTTAATTTTGATTTCACAAGCCAGTTAGTATTGACGTGTCACAGTGTTTTTTACAATGGAAAAAATCAAGGATCGTGCGGTGATTGAATTTTTGATTTTTAGAAGCTTTAAAAGCAAAGGAAATTCATGACCGAATGATGAAAGTGTATAAGAACTCTTCGCCTTCACTTAGGAGGTTTCCGAGTTTAAACGTGGTCGTACTAGCCTTCAAGACGATCCATGTCAAAAACGTTAAAAACAGACACAACCCCTGAAATCGTAAAAAATACAGGATATTGTATTGGAAAAATGGAGCATTCCACCGTGTCACAAGAGCATTTTGAAAAACAAGAGACCCAAAAAAATCATGCGTGGAAAGCGTTTTTCATCAAATGATGACGTCATAAAAGCTGCGGAAGCGTATTTTGAAGCCTTCCTTCAAGGATGTAATTTATAAATTGGAGTCTCCTTGGAACAAGTGTATTGATGGTGAGGGAGATCATCCCGAATAATAAAGTGTATTTCAAATCGTAAAAATGTATTTTTCCTGTTGAAGCAACAAAATTATGGAACAGCCTCTGTCCTCTCTGTCCTCGCATATGTTGGCTGTACACTTTATTCATGTTCACTCGATGGTTTTGGGGGTGAACAAGTGAAACAGCGATATTCAGTTAATTAATTTTCCTGAGTCAGTGGATACATTTGTTGCGTTGGTCTAGGTGGGCAGCAATCCATGCGCAACAACCGACTTTGTAGCAATCCTAATGCTGCCTCCGGGTGCGTGTCCCATTGCTCTCTCTCTATCGTTGTTGCGACACCAATTAAGTTAGACGCCCTCGAAAAGAACATCGAAATCAAACACTTTCCGCTGTAAAGCTGTGCTGTAACGGGCGTTCCACGTCCAACGCACGACCAGCGAAAACTTTCAGCCGTGCTGCTCTCAAGTGGAAGTTCGGCACTCACTGCGCCAGTAACTTGAATCGTTTGCCCGTCCGCGAACTCGAAAGGAGCTGTATAAATAATATCCGAACGTTGGTTGGTCCTGCCGAAAACCATGGGCCAAACATTCGCGTAATTCCCCTGAATCGGATCGAGAAAGTGTGGGACTTCCACTCTTCCTTCCGCCAACGGGCGACAACTTCGTTGGCGCGGTCGGTAAACACATGCCCGGGGCAGAATCCGTGGAAAATGCGGACCAACCGGATCTTCCGGAGCGGTTAGCGAGCGAACGCTAAACAGTGGCCACCCAACGCAGGGAATGGAACGGGTTGGGCGTCACCGGGTAGTGTCACGTGCGATCCGCGCGTTCAGTCGCTCCCGAACCCCGGACGGTGATCCTCCTAGTTCGCAACCCCCCGGCCGGTGGGTCGTGTCCTACTCCGGGCTATTTTTAATTCCAACTCCCGAAGTACCGCGAACAAGTCCGCGGAAGTGGCTGCAGTGTGAGGTGCGTCCGGTGAACCGGTTGAAAGTGGCTAGCAGTGAAAGTTATCCTTTCGAAAAGGATCAAAGGACTGGGCGTGAGTTCGCAGGAACTTCATCCCGGGGAGGGGCGGTGAACAACCCAAAAAATTTGCCCGATTTTCGGTGCCAATTTTCGCACCGCGCCCGATTCCGAAAGGAGGTCCTTTGGGACTGGCACGAGGGGGGCAAGTGTTTCCACACGCGGCACTCGTTGTGCTCGCTTTGATGCTGGTTCCCGGGGGTCCCGATTACTTAATTGTTTCCTCCTCAGCGTCCGTGTCCTTAAGCGTAATGGGGTTTAGTAAAACCAGTTCTCCGACTAAGCCGCTCGTTTTCCGGGCGACTGATCGCGCGGGGATTAGCGCCAGAGACAGACGTTCCCGGAACGGGACGGGCCGTTAATCCGTGTTGGCAGCAGCAGTTTCAAGCGGCCGTTCAACCTGCGAGAGGCTTCCACCGGCGAAAGTATTCCCGGGCGTCTTCCTTCGACGGCGAAAGTTGGCAAGGAACCTTCAAGAAGGGGACGAGACAAGAGCCCCCTCTCCGACCTCCGAAGAGGAAACACAATTTTTGCCCATAATTTGCTCCTGCGAATGGATAAAAGGAGCCTTTCTCAAAGGATTTGCTGCCGGTGCCGGTGACTGCGTGTGTTTGTTTCAGCAGCAACAACCACAGCACGTCTATTCTTCAATTTCGCTTTTCTTTTTTCCCGGTTTGTTTTCCCACTGCGGGTTGGTGGGCGCGACGCGTGCGTGGGTGTGTATGTGGTGGCTGAATTAAAGTTGGTTCGTGTTGATCAAAACCCATTAAACCGAAGGTGCATATGCGAGCGTCGGAAGGTAAGCGGATTAAAAACTCAACCCACCGCTGAGGAGTTGAGGCGCTGAAGAATCTGCAGCCGCCGCCGCCGCCGACGGTGGAACCGGAGCCCAGAGGGGGGGACCCCCGGCGCACACCTGCAGCATGCCTGGAGTGGTGTTTCTTGTTTGCGTTCCGACGGCGAATTATGAGAGTACGTTAATTAACGGTAAGACACATCCTGCTGAGCTCGGGGTCCCGCGTTTTCCAGCAACTTAAACAACCAAACCGGCTTCGGGCTTCGGGACTTGGCAGGGCTTTATTGCATTTCGTTTTTTTCTGCCTTCTGTCTTCTTATTATTGCCCCAGCGCACCACAGCGTAGGGAACTGCATTTCGGGATTGCTGCTCCATTGCGCTCGTCAGGCAGAACCACGGCTTGCTGTGTGCGCTGTGAGCATAATCCTAATGAAGGGCTCAAGTGTTTTGACGGATGCTTCGGCGGGACGTTTGTTTTGCTCACTGTTTGTCGTTCTGAACCGAGCAGTCCTTGAACTTTTGAGCGCTCGCTGACTTCGACGGAAGGATCATTAGTTGTGCGTGCTGCGGTCCGTAACGTTACAGGGTGCAACAAGGTGATGGCCAAGGTAATCCTGAAGTCTCCTCTTGCTCTTCTTCTGCTGTAATATAATAAGTTCCAAGAGCTGTCAGCCAAGAGGCAGGCCCGTTTGTTCGGAGGCGATCCAAAACAGCAACCTGTCGATGGTTCCGAGAGCTCTTTTGAACGCAAAAAGTTACGTGAGAATGAAGAGAAGCTTTTGTGTAGGTGTGTGCCAAAACTGGGTCCATGTTATGTACGTGGCCTGTTCGAAAAGTATGCGGAACCTAGTGTTTTTTTCATTTTTTTTTATTTGTTCATGAATATCTATTTTGTTCCCTTCAAAGTAATGCTCATTAGATACGATTTGATACGTTTTTCACACAAAATGTAGTTGATTCTTATATTCATTGTTTGGAATAGCCAAAAATCGAAGATGGCGAAAACACGTTCAAGCAATGTAGCTATGAAAAATTCAAAATGGCCGAACGAGCATAAGTGAGAGACATCAGTACCAACATCTCGCCAAAAAAAAAAATCGAATATACGAGGTGTGTTCAAAAAGTATCGAGACTTGAATTTCCGCGGGCTCGTATATTCGATTTTCGATATTTTGGTGGCGTTTGGTTTCTACACATGTCAGTGACTCATGGTGAAAAGTTCGACCTTTTTGAGTAATCAGTCATTTTGTGACAGCTGTTTCGCTTAGACATGTTTTGGCACATCGTCGATTTTTGTCTGCTTCAAAAATAATTGTCCACGAAGCGGTAATTTGAGTTTTGGAAACAGGAAAAAAAACAGGAAATAGTCACACTAGGTCAGATATAGATAATATGGTAGCTTTGGCATCATTAGTGTGATGTTTTGGCCAAAAATTCAAGCATAAACCACGATGTTTTAGCAGGAGTACAATAGCCAATTTTGGGTTTCCCAAAAATCCGTGCGTTTGTTTGCTTCAGGCAAATTTAACACAAATTGCAGGAAATATTCTTTCTTAACCGTTCTATCCTTTGGCAACAACTCATGGTGCACCACGACCTTGCAATTGCAGAAACCATTAAGCAAAACGGTTCACATTTGACCAAACTTGGCTTTTCGACGTACACATCTTCTCGGCCCTCTGAACAAATTTTGAACCACCGATAAGCGCTGCTTTTCACCTTAAAAGATTCACCAAGGTTTTGGCAACAATATCTGGCGGACTTATTGACCCACCTGTTGTTTGCCTTTTCTTTTTTCCGTTCCGTGACGGATGACTTCCGTGGCACGGAATCGATGGGCGTTTTGTGCAACGAAATTATTGTTAAAAGAGGATTGGATTGGATTTTCTGTAGCGTTCTAGCGGAACGAACGGGCGAACGGTACAACAAAGACCGACGTCCGATCTGCTGTTTGCCGAGAGGTAAGACCATTCCCTCCAAAAGGCAGACCAGATAAATAGATCTCCGCTTTTCAGCTGCATTAGCTTTGTGCGATGTGAAAAATGCAAAACTAACGCTAACGAGGGTCCCGCGGGCGGGAACCTCGGACCGAACGCCGCGGGTTTCGGGCGAATGATTACTTTTCCCCGGACCGCGCCTCGAGAAAACAGTCAAATGAACTTGCTAATGGATGGCAAGTAACGCCCGAGCAGAACGCAACCGACAAACGGACTGTCGGACGCCAGTCGCCGAATGGAAAACCCGCGGCCCCCCAAATAAACGCACGGAAGACAGCGAAACCCTGATTGCGTTTGGCTTTCAGTGCCTTCCGCCGACCCCAACAAGTCCGCGTGTGTGCGCGTTCCACGGAATGGGGTGGAACAAGAGGAGAAAAAAGTCCATCCTCCACCGGAAGACCCCGGAAAACGAGGCGCCCACAGCCGAAGGATATTTCATTGGCAAATACTTTCCTTCACGCTTCGCCGGCCAGTCATTGCGGAAAACTTGAGTGCAGTCCGACGTCCGGGGCGAGCTTTTGATTTCTCGGCCACCGCATCGACCGCTCCACTCTGCGCTGGCTTCCCCCCGTAGGATATTTGATTCGCTCTTCATTTTATTCAAAAAGTCTTTTGTGTTGGCTGGCCCAGCACCAGGTCAGGGTTTCCCACAAACCCGGCCGGGGAGTGGAATCCAATCGAGAGATGCACCCAACGATGCGTTGTTCGGGGTGGTGAACGCGAAGAAGGTTGGAGTATTAGTTCCAACCGCCTGCGCCTTGCGTTGGGTAAATGTTTGCGGATGAGTTTTGGGCTTCCTTTGGGTTGCCGGTTGGAGCGCAGCGGGCCGTGTAACGGCCCCACGGCGGCAGGACTCGCTGCAACAGTGGTTAATGGATGCATTGGCGGGCCTTTCGGCACCTTCGGCTGGTTGTGGCTCAAATTTCGTTTCCAAATTGACATTCTTTCGCAGGCGAAGCTCGAGACGGTGGGTGCTTTTCGCAACAAAGGCTCGCTTTGAGACGAACCCGATGCAACAATGGGGCCCTTTTGGGGACCTTATTTTCGGTGATGAAAGGACCATTGCGTCGTTCTTTTTAAAATTCTCTCGTTCCTTTTCAGCCGTCAATATGACGCCATTCCGGAATAGTATTCGAATTTTTTTTTCCAAACAATCATCAACTTAATGCAACTCCCCAAAAAGGAGTTGAAGGTCATAAAAATGGGGAACTGGTTACATACAACTTAACTAACCCAACCAGCGAGCGTATCGATAGAACGTGCTGTCGAACGACGGATGGCGATAACAACCGAACTCCACAACTTTGCTTCCTTTCGTCGCAGGTATCAATTATGGTGCCAACAACGAGCAGCTGCCACCGCCGATACCACCGCACCAGGTTCCGGGTCCCCAGGTTCCCAATCTGAACATAAATCTTCCCGAAAGTGTCCCCCGGACAGGAACGGCACCGACCGGCGATGCAATTCTGCGGCTCGAGGTCGAGCTGCGCGATAAGCATGCAGTCCATGGCCGCCGCCCGCGTGGACAACGGGCCGGACCGAAGCCACCACCGTACGGGGTGGCGAACGTCCTGAAAGGACCCCCGAACGTGGCCGGGTCCGTGCCACTGGAGAAGGTAGGTCCGAGCCGCTAGCGAGACTCACTCCGAGAGTAAATAAGTGCACTTTATCAAGTGCACCCCGAAGGTGCAAGGATGACAGGGCGTGTGTATGGGTGTGTGTCAAAGTGAAGGCTGTCTGATCTCCGACGGTACGGCCACCGGGGACCACTGGATTGTTTTCCGGGCCCCGCACGACAGGGCAGCATATAAATCTTTCTTCACCGGTCCCGGTTCTAATAGGAGATCGTGTTACTGTTCGGGGTGTTTGTGGAGGTTCTTTGACTTCTGACGTCCACCTGCGACTCACGATCTGTCATGGGGTACGTTTGGTGAAAAGCAAAAAACAATAATTTGGCATCGGGCACATACGGCGTCAGCATGAATCTTTGAGCAGCTTTGGGCACTTCAACTTCGAGTTCGCCCTTTCCTGCAGGTGCTGGATGAGCTGCTCAAGAAGCTGGAGGTGGAACGAGTGATCTGGCATCCGGACAAGGAAGGGCAGTACTATCAGGTCGTGTTTCCCCTGGCAGCCGGTGATCCCTGCGAGACGACGTTGCACTGCCTGACGGAGCTGGGCATTGGCGTACTGTACAACTCCAGTGTCAGGTGAGCGTGTTTTCGAGGACCGTCGGAAGTCAGGCGTTTGTCTAGCGGCGACTTCGTTGAGATGTGTCTGATGTGTTAAGAACATAAATCGGGATCTCTTGTGCTTAATTTCATATTCGGGAGCTCGTCCATTGGCTGAAAAATGCGTTTAGTTGTGTTCAATATATACTTTTGATGGTGTTTCCCTTCTCAAGATAGTCGATGACTATTACATCACTCATTGCCCAAAATATCGAAGCCATAACGTTTCTAGTCGATTGGTTTGCTTTCGGACGCTTTGGACGAGGTTCACCAGTTGCACTCCACTCAGATGACGATCGTTTAAATTCCGGAGTAAAGTGATCAATGTTTACTCCATTGTCACATATCGACGCAAAAAAATCCAGTTCATTACGTTTAAAAATGGCCAAACACTGTTCAGAGTAATCAACACGTTCTTGTTTCTGGTCAAGGTCTCATACAACATAAAGCCAATACATTCTTTAGTATCTATAAAACATTAGCTAACTGACGCAACTTCATTTTTAGATCATTCAAATCGATGTTTTAGATTTTTTTAAACGTTTTCTGGTATTACCACCGAATGTGGCCGTCCCCTGCGTTCAGCATCATCAGTGAAGTAAATGCAATTGCATCAGCACCAGCAAATGAAGCGGAGTTTTTATAACACTTTTCAAGCCATTGCTTTGCTCGAACGGTCTTGCCACCAAGAAGCATTGTAAAATTTAACCACGAAATTTCTTTTGATCCATGATTCTGAAAATCACAAAATTTGTGTCACACGCAGCTAAACTTTCGAGCAGAATATCATGAAATTTAACAGGTTTCTTTTGAAGGTCAATACTAAATGATAAATCGGTGAATGCTGTAAGATTAGCGCCATCTGTCTGTTAGGCACAATGCTTTTCAACCCATGTGTTAAGCTAATGTCCACCGGTTCGCCTGCGCATCATAGTTGCTGGCCCGAGACTAAATTATAGTTTTCATCTTTCCTGTTGACCATAACACAGTTCCGGGCGCACCAGCAATCCCAAAGAATGGCATGAGGCACTACATTATGCTGACTTCTTGCACTGTTTTCACTTTTCTTTTCCAGCGTTCTTCCGTGCAGCGTCAGCTACGACGGCTCGAATGACACCAGTAACGAAGATGAATACGGGTAACGTTTCCATTCCCGTACAGTTCCGGTCGTCTGGCCGGCGAGTTATTCGCAACATAACGCAACATAGTAGGGCGGTCTCCGGGTCTCGGAGTTTTCTTGCGAAGAAGGGACTGTCTTGCGTTACGAACGCACGCCCAAGATGCGCTGCGCTTTGTTATGCTAACGGCGATCTCTCGAGTCTTGGGTTGCACATTTATGCACTGTACCCTTCTTCGCCACCGCCAGCCCCGGGTCTGGGTCGCGCTTATTGTCAGTCGTGCATTTGCATAATTTGATTAGGTCCACGTACGGGCACCATCCGGACGGCTAGTACGATTGCCTGCACGGTTCAAGGTTTGCCGTTTTGCTGTACTCGAGTACGTGAACAGCCCGACGATGGAACTCACGATTCCCTGAACCGGAATTTTTTAGACGCGTCACGCTCAGCATGCGTATTGCGTAGTGGAATTGCATCGATGTTCGGCGGTGCTCGCGGGATAATTAAATAGCAAAGAGAGAGAGAGAGAAGAGAACGGAGAACGGCACTGTAAATTGTTACCATCCTTCCACTGATCCACGTTTACCACCTTCCCCCTACACAGTGACGATGGTGAGGAAAACTCCAAGTGGAACAACTTTGTCGATTCGATACGCTCCAAGCTGACAGTGAAACAGGTCGTCGATGGTGTCCGGGCCGGTGGATCGCTCTCGTTCGACTACTTGCTGCTCATCGTGACCGCAGAGTAAGTAATCCGCTCGGTGCGGAAATGGATTTTCGATACGCCGCTCCGAACAAATGGTGAACAAATTTTCCACCCCACTCGGCGCCTCTTTTTCTTACAGCATTTTCGTTTTTGTTTGTGCCTTTGTTGCAGCTCACTGGCCGCGCTCGGTTTGGTCGAGAACAACGCCCCGAACATAGTGGCCGCGATGCTGGTTTCGCCGCTGATGGGCCCGGTAATGTCGATCACCTTCGGTACGATCATCGCCGACCGGGAACTTGTGGTGAGTGTGCGCGGTTTCTGCGGTTTTAGCGGTGCACCATTGCAACATCCACCGCCGGAAGCCGAAGCCGGAAGTTGATTGACGTAGGATGAAGTTTTTGCCACTATCGGTGAACGAGTTTGCGCCAGCACGCATATTCGTTTTAGGATGGAAAATAAACCATCGCGCACCAGGTCGATCACAAAATTACTAACACGCTTAAGAAACCGTTTTGCTGCCGTTCAGTTCTGCGTTCCGTTCTGGGCGAAGGTTTAATTCATGAAATAATGTACCCCCGGAGGCGGTTTGTGGCAACATTTGCTAATGTTTGGGCGTTCAAAAAGTCTCGCCAAGGCACTGCGAAGCAAACGTGAACCACGCACCGAGGACGACTCCCCAAACGGTACGCCTGCCGTATAGCGAGAGCGCGCGGAAAAGTAATGCTGCTGGTGGAAGTCGATGCAAATTAAAATGAAAACATTTACCCATTCAACCCCGACCGGAGCCGTCCGGTTGGCTGAGAGCTTTCTCGCCCCGCGGGAAAGCCAACCAATTCGCAGACTCCAGAGTAGTTTAAAAATTAATTGCCTCACATTTCATTGAAACGCCAGCTCGGGCCAACCGGCGGTGGTGTGTGCGTTTTTTTTTTATGTTCATTACTCGCCACCTGACACGGGTTTTTTCACGAGTGGGAGGAAAAGCGTCGAGAACCCCAGGTGTTGGTGACATGGTGGTAAAGTCATTAAATGATTGTTTGCTTGTTTTATTGATGCCACCAATTGGTGGCGAAAGTTGTTGTGGCGCTCACCTTACAGTTTAAATCATGGTTGAAGAAGTAAGTAATATTGTTGTTTGCACGCTAATAGCAGAAGCCGGGTTAACAGCATGAAGTTAACTATTGGTTTTTTCGCACCATAAAATTGTTTATATATTTTTTCCAATAACTAATATATCTAGTTGATAAGTCATACTAAAACTTAGGTTATACTTAACACTAGATATGGCAACGATTCCGGTTTTTACCACAACCAGTTATATATGTTGTATGAAAAAACTGCAATATTAATGCTTATTGATAAATGGATTTATAGACATTGTCATCTATGACTTAATATCCTAAACACTTAATTGTTTACACTTTGTCGGTCACACTTTCTAAATAGATACATTTTCTCCTGTCCACTTTCGGCATACAATTTAATTGCTCGCTTTTTATAAACATTTGTAGTAATTTTGTTATGGTATTTTCTATTCGGAAAGCAAAGCAAATGAAAGGAACTTTGAATTTGAACTGAGAATTTTGAATTGAAGTGGCACGAACAATCAAAATGGCCGGTTTGGTATATCGAGTGTTACGAGCGAAGGAATAATAAAATATTAGTATTTAGAAAAATGATCACCTCAAAGAACGGGGTGCTCTGTCACGATAGCGCAATGTTTCACCGGACCGTCAGCCCGTCCATCAATCCGGGTTTATGTTGCGTACACAACGTGGACCGTCGATGCGTGCCCCCCAGCGATCGACGGTTGAAACAAACCAACTCTTTTTCAGAACCTTCATGGACACCACGGGCCACCGGAAAGCCGTTGATTAATAGTTGAACCCTTGGTCCGGTGCACGTGGCATTCGGTGGCCAGGCCCATATTTACGTAGCCCGTGGGCCGTCTGAAGGGCGCCACAGTCTGGCTCGCTAATTGCTATCCCCACCCCGACGGTTCACCGATTTCGATACATTTTTATTTGTTCATTACTTCACTTTACGCTGCGCCTTGTTTTACCGTTTCATTTTTGTATTCCTGACCGGTCCGCGGCCTCCAGAAGGTGGGCTTCACGGCGCTCGCCCTCGGAATGTTCATCTCCATCCTGTTTGGCTTCATTTTTGGGCTCATCCTCGGCACCACCGAAATGCCGTGGGGATTTGGCGATTTTCCGACGGAGGAAATGAAGGGCCGGTAAGTATCGTCCTATTTGTCTGCGCCATCACGTGCACGAAGCCGTGTGTTTGTTGGTCTACCTCGGTATGTAGGTATCCGAACGTGCTCGGGGGCAGCACTTTTACGGCACGCTTCATTCACTCAATGCAACATTAAACATCGAGCAGCTCGAGCGCTGGACCACCGATGATAACGCCAAGCAGGATAATGAATTACAAATTCATCGTTTCACAAACAAGCGACGAACGGTGGCAGGATCGTCCGTCCGGGGATGCCGGTGTGGAATGAATTAATTAAAAGAAAATAATGCAAAAGCCGTAGCCGCGGTGGGTCGACTCTGGGCCGTGTGCTTCCGTGTGTTGGATTGCTGGGAAAATGCGGCCATGTGGTTGAGGGTTTTTTTCGTTTCGGCCCCGACCGGAACCGGAACAGGGCCTGGTTTTTTTTTGTTTGTGGAGGCCAGCAACCAACCAACAAACCAATCACACCAACCAAACGGTGTAATGCATTGGAATGTCTAAATTAGTGCGCACCACGATTGGCGCAACATTTCCAAATCGTACCGCCAACCTTTGGTTGGCGTGGTAGTGGAAAGCAAATATTGGGCCATTGAGTGATGGTTGGTTGTTATTAGATAGGCCGGCCCGTAATATTAGTCTTCCGGCTTCCGTAGAACTCTGTGCGCGTTGTTGTACAAATATTAAATTTTACAAACTATAAATTATAGTTATATTATAGGTATTATAGATATTATAGGTAATTATAGTTATATTATTATATTATAGGTACAAATTATAAATTAGTCGGCTATTTAATTATACAAACTGGCGGGATGATGAATTTTCTGTTTTCGTTCGAAAAATATGTACTTTTATTTTGGGTTGCGTTTTTTTTGTTCCATTTAACTCTGAGATTCGCTAGCAAACTAACAGGTATTTGTTTCTTAAAAATATACATCAAAACATTATAACCCCACAAATAAAAGTCTGATGGCATCAAATCTGGTGATCTCGGTGGCTAGTCACAATCGCCATTTTTCGACATCAGTCAACCGGCGGGCCGATGGTCGTAATAAATCGGTTGTTGGTTGAGCTGCATGACACGTGGCACCATTCCATTGGAACCAGTAATCGTCCTTGATATTTTTACGAACAATTGGCATCAAAAAATCGTTCATCATGGCCCGATAACGCCATCGCCATTGACGGTTACTGTAGCTCCATCATCATGGTCTTCGAAAAAAATATGGCTCGATGATCATATTCGCGCGAATACCGCACCAAGCAGTAACTTTTTGTCCGAAAAGAGGCTTAATTCAGGGATTAATTCAGGGTTTTCGGTAGCGACCGTTTGTTTATTTACGCATCCATTTAATGCAAAATGTGCCCGACGTCAGACCCGACGATTGAGAAGTTTTTATTTTGAATGTCCAGCTGAACCATTTCAGCGTATTCTTTTGGCGTGTAAAGGGTGTTCCATCACGATCCAACTATTTAAATGTTGAAGAACTCCGCTATTTGTCAGTTGATTTTGATTAATCAATCAGATTATGAAACTTCAGGCCATGCCGTTTTAGTCATAGGCCAATTCGCGGTAAACAGCGGGCTGAAATTTAGTCCTCTGCATTGAAAATAATAGTTCAACTGTGAAAACTGTGCGTGCCGTATTTTTTCTTACTTCTTTCTGTGGAGCTATTTGAAGAGTAAGGTTTATACCAGCCAACACCATACACCATTGAAGAATTGAAAGCTAACATCACAGCGGAAATTGCTGCAATTACGTTGTCTATTAACTAAATGTTGCCAAATACAATGGAAAATGCCCAAAATCGATCCGCTGTTTATGTGTCTAATAGAGGCGGTTATTTGATCAATATTTTATTGTTAGTAAATTTAAAAAAAAAACGGCATCTCATACTCTAAATAAATTTTGTTCATTTGGGAAGATCGACAGATAAAAAGCGGAGTTATTTAACAATTAAATCTCTGTATTGTTTCATGGTTAAAATTGTACTGAACGACGCTTGAACGCTTATATCAACGATATAGGATTGCCCAATGCTCCCACATCCGATGGTAAGCAGAAGCAAATTTTTGGCCAATCGTTTGGTTCCCCGTTTCAGAACGGATCCAGGCCGTAGTGTCTGGTATTAATTGCTAGATAAAACAAGTAAATGCTGGTTTAAAAAGCATTGTAAAGCAAAAAGCAAAAGAGGTGCGTTTCGTGTAGTCACCGGAAAATCTGTTCCGCCATTTTGTTCAAGCTTATGATATTTATTTGTTTCCCTTCAATCGACCATTTTATGCGGTTTCGCGGTGAAACACAACACTCCGTTGGCGCGTACCAATCAGCGGCGTTTGTATTTGTTTTTTCAGAAACGAAATGAACATATTAATGTTGGTCGGAAACCGACGTCACCGTCACACCTAACTCGGTTAAACAAAATAAGTAAAAACTCTAATTGTTTGTTTTTCTCTCTTTTACCGCCAGTGGCAATGCACGCTCACTCTGGATGGGCATCCTGTGGGCGCTGACTTCCGGTAGTGGGGTCGCCGTGGCCCTCCTGCAGGGCTCGGCCGGCCCATTGATTGGCGTCGCAATTTCGGCCTCGTTATTGCCACCGGTGGTGAACTGTGTAAGTATGCATCCGTGAACCCGAGCACGGCCCTGCGGCACCCGGGACATCGCCTACGGAACAGCAATCGACACGGAATTGTAGAGCAGCAGCCCAGCGGGCCATTCGCAGCCATCTCTGGCAACAATCTAACACGTAATGATCATGTTCGATTTTCCGCGCCCGAACACGTGTCGAAAATATAATTCCCCGTGGCGCACTTTGCTAACCGATCGGCCTGGCCAGGTCGCGGTGTGCAACAAGCTGGGTCCAGTGCGCCGACAAATGGTATTCGCTTTAGTGCTCCGTCGAAGCAACATCATTCAAAGTCCATTAGGCGCATCCTGCGCCGCGTCCTGTTACTGCAGCGACCGTGAACAAAAGTGACTGCCCGGTGCACCGCGGGCCCGGCAAGCAAGACAATCTGGAAAATTGTCCCACCGACCGACCGACCGACTCCTTGATTGGCACAGTTTTCGTCCGAACCCCCCCCCGGGGGGCTGTTAAATGGGCTCGTTAGGTACGGTGAGTCCTTTTCAGCTGAATCGCTGCCCGAAAGCACATTGTCCCTGCGCATTTATTATCCCTACTCCTTCCGCGCGGGTCCAATCGGGTCCCCGGAGGACTGACCGGAAACGTATGCTGGCGCCGTTGTCCCAGAACCGGGTGGCCCTTTTTGATTTACTCGCTCAGTCAGTGAAACCGCCGCCAGTCAGCTGCAGCACATTAACTGGGAGGAATTCAATTTAAATATTGTTTGTCAAAGGACGGGACCGTTAAAAGTCCCTTTCTAATCCCACATTCTCGGCACGCCGGGTACCACGGGAAGGCACGGGCGTCCTTGTTTTAATGGCCGCAAACATGTGCCGGATATAAATTCCAAAGTTATCTTAATTATCGGCACATTAAAATGGCCGCTCGGGCGACGAATAAACACGTAATTAAAACCAACAGCACGGGCGATTTGATCGTCATTTTTATAATCACCTTGGCCGGCGCACAGCGACAAAATGAACTCGGTCTTCCAGCTCGGAGCGAGCCGGAGGCCCAGTTTTCAATCGGAGATGCTTTTGGTGAGTGCTTCATTTAGTGCGCCGAAGGCAGAGAAATGTTGGCAATTGTAAACTTTTCTGTAAACGCTCCTTCCGATGCTGTTCCATATTTCGGGCCCAATGGACATTTGACAGGCGCCAAAGAATAGGGGGGAGGACACAGCGAAGACGTTCGACGAGCCGTTTAGGTCGAGCGAATGGCTCGGAATGGCGGAAGCAATTATACAGCAATCGTTACAATAAAAGAAGGAACGCCAAGGAAAATATTACGATTCCTTTGGGGCCACCATTTTACCCCATAGTGAAAGTTTTCCTTTGCTCCTTGGGCCCCGTTTGAGCCCACCCCGGCATCCGGCGTCCGGCGTTTGAAGCAGTTGGATTTATTTCCTTATTTTAATCGCCATTTCATCCAAAGTCGTCCATCGCGCAGCGAGCGACCGATGACATCCGGCTGCGAGATCCCAATCAGGCATCGTGCCGTGAACTTTAACGAGAATCTTTTCCCCGAATCGGAAGTGACCCACAATCGCCCTTCACTTTGGGCCCCTAGGGTCCGGTGAGGGAAGCGCGTACCGGAAGCCGACTCTAAAACCGTTCGACAGCTTTGCGGACGCTCATCGAACGCTGGAAACTACGCGCCTTCCGGCGGCCTACATTAATTTTATGACCATAGTTTTGAAGAGGGCTGCCTTACGCTGGCCGTCATCATCATCATCATCGTATGCACCGCGAGCGGTGGGCAGGTTTATCATAAAGTTTTACGAGTGCAAAACGCGTCCGACGTGAAAGCTTCGCGCGATGTGGACCGGAAGCGCTAGCGTCCCGGATCCTGGGATCCGGTTGCTTTGTCATGTTGGGTTGCGTTCGTCAGTAACGTCGTCGTCCGCCCTGCTTGATGGTTTGCTTCGATAAAGTGTGCCTAAACAGTCATGTTGACGATGTGTTATGTTCGGCCGGATGCCCAAAGCCGACGGGTGCCCAATTCGGGGCCAAGTCGCCCCGGGACTTCATCGTGACGGGGAAGCATATTGTTTGGCCTCGGAAATGGGGTTCTTGTGGCCACACAAACCAGGGCATCCGGGATGATAACGCATCCTTAGATCGTATCGACTGTTGCGATGAAGTGAATTCGTTATATTATGTCCAAAATGGGTGCTTTTGATGCATTCTCTAGTCCGATCCCACGGTGTCACAGTGAAAAAGGGAAGCGAAACTGTGTTTAAAGCGCGTCCACTGCAGGGTCCGTTTTAAAGTCCTATCCTTGCGAACCACTGTGCGGCTCATTAAACACTTCGGATTCCGTTCCGATTCCCTCAGGGGCTGTTCTGGGCGCTCGCCTGCATCTGGTTGATCTACGAGGACATCAAGATGCCGCATCTCAAGGGTGAACCCTTTACCGGCAACTCCAGCTACGAGTTCATCTACACCAATTACATCCCGACGGAGTTCCTAATTAACGGGATCGTTTCCGGGCTGCTGACGGTGATCAACGTTATTTGCATCTTTATTACCGCCATCATCGTGCTGAAGATTAAGGAGGTGGCCGCTCCGTACACCTCCAGCCCGGATCTTCGCAGGTGAGTACACGCTCGAGCATTCCCGTGTATTTCCCACGTGGTCCGTAGCCGCCGTTATGCAAGGAGTAGGAGTAAATAGTGTTACTCGAATTCTTAAGATTTTCCACGTTTATCCAGCTGCTTCCGGAGTTGTCTCCGGAGCATTCCGGAGAACCGGCAGCGGATTGTTGGGCCTTGTTTCTGCTCGCTTCTCTCGCTTTTCCACCTCCCGTCCACCGGGAGCAACCCGGTTGTTAATTGGAAAGTTTCTCCGCTTATCGGTGGATATTAATTGTTTCATTCGGAACCCATTAGGCAGTGGGGTGGACGTCGAGAGTGTCCGCGGGGGAATACGAACGGGGCGATGAAACTTTGCTCCGGGTTGAAGTAAACAGAAAAAAAAAGCTAAATAAAAGAAAATCCGCCTTCGAAGCAGCGGGCTTCGGGCACGGTGCAGTTTTTCGCCGGGAGCCCGGAAAGGACCATTCTCCGGGCGTGCGCCGGTGCCACCCTCATTTTCGTGAATTGAATTTTATCTTTTTCCGACCCGCAGCATGCAGGATGCTTCACCTGTGCCGCGCTGGAATCGGAGGGGTTTGGAAACGCTTTCCACTTTATTTGGTGCTCGGGCTTGTACCGGGCGGCCGCCGATCACTTGTTTGAATGCATCGCAAACCGAGCAAAACGACCGATTCTGGGAACCAATGGATGTTATGCGGGTTGTTTCGCATTTTGCATTGCCAGGGCTAGCGTACAGTATCGGTCCAGAATGGTGGAGCACGAATCAGACACGAATATCATGTACATGTTGAGCGTTTAGTACTTGTGTTCTAATTCCAGATTCAATTTAACTATACTTTATACTTTAACTATTTACGATCATAACCATTAGAGCACTAAGAGAAAAAGCCTAAACTGCTGCTGCTGCTAGTGTGTCGACCGTACTCCGTCGAGTGACAGGCTGTTGGCGCTCCGGAAATAATTGACCCACCAAAAACACGGATCCTGCTTCGGTCTGCTTGGGTCGTACATGCCTCAGCCACGCTGCAGTTGCAACGGTTGCCTGTGGATTCCTTTTTTATGGCAACGTTTTTTTCTCCCCGTTACCATTATGGTCCGGAATGGAGCGAGAGTCGAGACCGTTTGTGACAATGCTCGGAAAACGCTTGACAAACATTTCGGTACCATTGCGGGGTGCACAGCTATTAGATTAAACGGCGATGCGCGATGATTGTTTTTGGGAAAATTGTAGACAAGCAAATTGAATTTTGATGTTTGTTGTCCTCCAACCATCGGCCCACTGTGGGAGCTCCAGTTTGTGTTTCGCGAGCACAAGGAAAGTGGCAACGAGGAAAAAATGGCCAATTAACAATTCAGTATTAGGTCGGATGAAATCGAGCATCGTGCTGGTCGCAGACGAGAGTTTCTAGGTAGAAGTAGAAGTTGAAGTAGAAGGTCCATTAATGATTGGTGCTTTGGGTTTGGTAGAAATTCAATCAAAAACTAGTTATTGGTTTTCGGAGTGTTTGTGTTGTAGCTATGCTTTCAATTAAACTTTTAAGATGATCCAACGGTCATTCCTGTGTTTGAAGTGGTCAACCGAACCGATATAATTGCCGTTTTGTCCGTTTTTTGAAATTATAAAAAGAAAAACACATATTAAGCCCTACGTAGCCACTTGAGAGACCCAACCAAGGACAGCACTTCAACCGTTCTCATGTGTGCGTCGGACACGTGAGGCTCGACCGGACCAGCGGCATAATTCTCCATTCTCGACCTCGGGCCTAGGCTAGGCTTGGCGCTACATAAATAATACTTAACCACCACTTAAACGCCCACCGCATCTATCAGTCGCCAGAGTGAGTAGGAAGTGGCCCGGACACGGCCTAGCAAATCGCCAGTCACTTACCGGGCCTCTTGGCTCGGGTCGGTAAAGGGCCCCCCGAAAAAAAATCGATGCCCGTGCCGGGGGAGTCACTGCTCTGTGTTAATCTACTGGCGCGAAGGCCACACCCTGGGCGAGCTTGGAAGGAGGGCGAGGATGAAAAACGGCTCTCTTCGGCGCTCGGGGCTTTCCCGACACCGGAAAGGAAACGAAAGGTGCGCCCCCCCGGGAAGGGAGCCGTCGTTACGGGCAGCAGAGCAGGAGAAACAACAAACTTCATAATCAACCAGATTAGAACTTATCGAGACGCTCCTTACGCTTCGCGCGCTACACGATTGTGCTGGGCTGAGCTGGGCTGGGTTCCGACTTTTCCCGTCGGCCAGGACTCGAGGCAACCCGCATGCAACATGGAAATGAGCAGACCTCGCTCGCTAGACCCTGCGGTGCGGTGGTGGTGGTGTAGCCTTGACATGTTTATGAAACACTTGGCCACGACGCCGGGCCCCTAGCTTCCCCGGATGGAGAGTGTCAAAAGCTTGGAAGGGAAGCCTCCAAATGAAATGGTTCACAAAAATTTTGCTTCCCAAAAGCGGAACCGACTTGATGTCGGGGTGGGTCGTTACCAGCAACACAGACAGTGCCCGGTTTGCTCCCGGTGCGCCTTGCCGACTGCTGGCGGCGCTTCGGACAACAAGGATCTGCTGGCCGCTGTTCCGTTCCCGGCCGCCAGGTCGCAGGTCATCTCCGGGGCTTCACCTTAGCGCGCTGTTGTGTACACAACTTTACTCACTGACTCTGTCTCTCTCTCTCTCTCTTTCTTTCTGTCTCGTTCGAGCTGATGAAGGAAGGATGTTTGAATGGGGCCCGGTACGCTGCTGGGCACGGGCACTTTCAATGGCCGCAGCATAAACGCGCCAGATTACCGCACCCAGCGTTCGCTAAAGTTTAATGTTTATGATTGTTTCCTTCCCCGGCTTAAACCGATGCGAAGGTTTATGCCGCGCTAGGTGTTCAGCCGGGATGCCCTGCTGAAACACGGGGGGCCAAACTGGGTGTGTGTGGGAGTGTTTTTTTAAATATGCTGCACAAGGTTAAGACATAATTTTGAGAATAAAAATATGGGCGAAATAAATATAAAACGCTACCGTCTTGTCTGTTCCTTGGCCCCATGACATACACATTTCGGAGGAGTGCTTGAAGTCAATAAACTTTCGCACCCCGTGGGAGAGTTTTCATAGGAAGTTTTGTGGGGTGTGTAAATTTTCAAAAATTAATGCTGAAACTCTGCCCTATCGAGATCCGGGCGTCGACTCCCATTTCTACTAGAAATCGGTTTGCTAGTTTATCGGCCTGCTACGATAATGAGATTTAGCTTCGTTGTAATATTTTTCACGACACGCGCAACGCAACAGCGTCCTTGGCCCCCGGCTTAGTAGACATAGACATTATGCTAGTTCCAAATGACAATCCAAGTAACCGTGTGTTTAGTGTCGATTGATCTCAACCTTGTTTTTACATTCCAGATTCTGGGAAACGGATATCCGAACGGCACGGACCGCAAATCGGACCACCATTCGCCGGAACCGGGGCGGTGGTGGTGCCGGGGCCCGCGCAGAAGCAGATATTATGTCCACGTAAGTATTTTATTTGATGTCTGGGATGAAGATTCTCTAGAAGCACTTCGTTGGCATGTTTAATTTCTTGTTCAATTTTCTTTTTCCCAATTATTGAACTCCACTTTGCTGGAGCTCTCCCTGGCGTTTTTTTGTCGCCTCGAAGCCTGCTCGAAGTTGTCGCATCCCAGCAACCCGGGCAAAATTCCGGAACTCGTTCGATGCACCAACTTCAACGTCGAGATTTTTGTCGTTCAACTTTCCCCTTTTTGGCTTAAACTATTGACAAAACCCACAGCAGCGACTGCTACTTCAACTGCTGGCTGACTGGCTGGCGGAAAAATATTCGCCAACAGTTTAACTTTCCTCCGAACGTCGGCGAACCTTTCCGTTTTTCTTGCCACCGCTGGGCGGAACCAATCACCGCCTCACCGATAAAGGCCGGGAATTTGGTGGCAGCGAAATGGAGGCCAAAATCGAGCAAAAAGTTACACCGTCCCGGGGACGCCGGCGAGTCATATTTGAAAAGTTAATAAATATTTGCAACTGCCAACTGCATTCCACGGAACGCCCGGAACGAGGATTTCACCTGTGCAGCTGAAGCGATCTAGTGAATGAGTGAAGCAATAGAAATTCAAAACCGGAAAGGGGGTTCTCTTGAGCGCACTTTGGCCACAGATAATACGGTCAACGGGTTCGCGCAGCTCATTTAACGATCTCGGCTGATGCTTCCGCTTTCCTTTACAGGTACGCCGAGCTGGAGGGCGCTCCGAAGGCGAGGAATCTGGAGAATGCACTCGAGCAGGCCCTGAAGGAGGCCGTCGATGATGACACCTATCGAAAGGTCAAGCGAATGAGCTATTCCAGCAATGCAGCCGGTGAGGTAAGTTCGCTCTCGGGTCGGTTAACCTGCTTTCCAGAGCACCTGGGAGGTTCCATCGGCCTCGTCCTGGCCTCGATCCCGACTCAGGTGCCTCGTGAACGATAAATTCCAAACTTTTACCGAACGGGACCGGTCGGTTTGAAGAATGTATCGGCACCGTGGCCTGCCTCGATCGGGACAGCGTCCGGGGTGGGAGGGGTCTACTGGAGTGCCGGGTGTCGAGTGCCCGGTTCTCGGCCCCGTTCTGCAGCGGAGAGATTTATCACCCGAAAGCGGCCCGTCCAGCGAGGTTCAAGCTGGTGAAGGATAATGCTTCGGCTTTGGGCGAAATGTTTCGGCCCTGGATTGCCTATGGCACACACATAGGCACACGGGTTCTGGGCACCGATGGCCGGGTGGTAAAATTGTCCTTCGTGCCGGTCCTTTGGTTGATAGCATTTTATCGATGAAAAATGATTCTCACCTGGAGCCCGGAACCGGAACCGGGTCCGGTATTGGTTTGTAGTGGTTCCGGTTTGGGAAAGTATGTTCCAATTTAGCGCCTTTTAAAACGACGACGGAGAAGGCACAGGAACAAACCAGCCGAACTCCGGAGTTGTTGTGTTCGAAAGATGGAGCCCGAAAGTTGTTGTTGCCGGTTCCCAGGAGCAAAGCAACATTCGTGGAATTTTTAAACAATTCCACTCCCGTCCGTTCGAAACGAAGCATCAATGCCACTGATCGAGCCACTGATTCTGGGGATGAACCCGAGGCCTCCTGATGATCTGTAACGATAGGTAGTGTATGTGAATCGAGCCTAAAAGGATCCGGGCCGACCCGTCGCCAGGTCGCCGTTCGTTTGTGTTTTCCGCAGTTCACTGCACCCAGCCCTCTATCCTTTCTGGCAAACGAAAGGACTTTGGACCAACGGCGGGCATTCCATCGCTCCGTCGCGCGCGCGGTACAAATGGCGTATGCCACGGATGGCGAACCTCGGGATGCTCGGGGGCCCCCGGGAGTTCATTCCGTGTTGGGTTCCGCGCGTCCGGCGTGATTTATGTTGCACCGTGGCCACAGGAAGATTGTTTCAACAAAAACACCGGGACTATACGTTTTCCACCGTTTGTCATTTTTCGTGCTTTTCACTTGTTTGTATGTGTCTGATAAATGTTGATTTCTGGCCGCTGGTGGTTCCGCTTCTCGCATCGCGCGTTGTTGATTCTATTGTTGTTGTTGCTTGCTTACACAATGTAGTCTCGGGCGAGCCAGTGAAGAGGAAGCCAAAGAGATCCGGGCGTCATCTGCTTGAACGGCTGATTGTTTGCTAACGTACTCGAGCAAAACGAGGTTTCCATCGTCCCCGAGGGCAACTCGTCCGGGCCGTCGAAGCGTCAGGAGTTCGTAACCCTTGGATTGCTTAAATATGTGCCCCAACTAACTTTGCCAGCATTAATTGTGTACAAAAGAGTTGTAACTTTGAAGATAATAGAAAGACTCGGCCCATTGTGCGACAACAGCTCCACTTGAAGGATGGTGGATTCCATAAACACCACGCTTTGTCCAACAAACCCAGAAACGGAAACAAAAACGGTGCATTTTGTGGCAAAAATAAATGCAGTGTTAAGCGGACGGGTTCGGACGACGACAAGACAAGCGACGGTGGTGACTCGAAGAAAACGGGAATGTTATCTTTCCGCCAGCTGCCAGGTTGTGGCTGCGGCCCGCTTGGCGGGAAAAGGAGCTTGGGTTGGCCGAGCGGGAAAAAAGGGCCGGAAGAAATATGCATGTTTTATTAATCTACTACCACCGTTTTTCTGGCTTTTTGAGCAATTTTTCATCGCCAGTTTTGTGAGGCACTTGTTCGAGGCACTACCAGGATTCAGCAGGTTTTTGCAGGCTCCGTTCTGCAGTTCGTGTCGAGCTATTTAACGCTGCATACTCGTCCCGGCCCTGGAAGTTCCACAACCGTTCCGTTTGTAGTTATGGTTTATCGTTACTCCTACTTTCGTGCTCGCCAGCCTTAGACGCTGATTGCTCGCGGACGGTAGCAGGATGTTTCGCAACACTTCGTCCCGGGGAGTCAGCCTGGTCGCGCGTAGTAATGAGCTGAAAAATGCTTGAACTCTTGAACACAGCCACGTCTAGACACAGCGTACAGGTTTCGTGGAGGCGTCTGGGCCTTTGTCGGGTTTCTCGGAACGCCCGTTCTGGAAAACACAGCGGATATTTCACGTCCCTTACGCGGTTTGTCAGAAAGATCGGCCCCAAAATGGCCCCGGTGACTTATGTTTATGGAACTGTTTTATGTTTCGTAACTTTTATTACATCTGGCCCGAGCATGCCCTCATTGTTACAGTTACAGCTGCCGTCTGTCTGGCGCAGAAAGGATCAACGGTTTTGCGCGTTCCGCGAACCGTTTGACTCCGCCAAAGTCACGTGTCGGGTTTCGGACCAACTTTCGACCAAAAAAGTCCAACTTTCACATACGAATCGCGCAGGATGCACGTTGTTACAACACGGCAAACCAGAGCCGCACGAATGCAGTTGACGCCGCGGTGTGAATGTGAAAGGTTTGACATTTTCGTGTCACGCGCGTGGCGTTGTCAGGATCCGAGAATTCGCCGAGGGCCAAATGGGACATTCGAGACCCGGGGTTTTGATTGTTTCATATTAAAAACGCGCCAATGGCGCACAATGACACGATTTGCAGGAAATGTGTGATGTGAACCGAAAGTGGCACTTTCATTTCAGTCGAGCGTAAATTAAATATTTTCCGAACTTTTCCCGTAATTGTGAGCAGGGTGCCCAATTAATGGCAGGACGTTTATCGGGCACCACCGGCCCCGGAAGTAAACCGACGGGCTAGATAATCGGGTAGTGAAATTAATTTACAAAACATTTTTCAATAAACGGCACAATGCTTCCAATTAAACATGTCCGCCGTCCGTGCGTGGTGTGTTAATGTTCTCGGTCCGCCCGTTTCCGCTCGATGACACCGATGCCAATTAGTGTGTATGGCGCGTTCCGTATGCGCTAAAAATTGCGCCCAAACACCCACACTGGACAGCCAGCTGATCAGCCGTTCCGTTTGGCCGGGATTATGGAGTGGAGTGGAATTAAATTTAATAATCTTTTTTTTACACACTCTTTCCGGCAACGTTAATCCGGTCCCTGGTTCGGTCTGGGCGACGCCGAACGTGCCGGCTGCCGGTCGGTTTGTGATGGTTTATGTGCAATGTTGGGATGGTTTTTGTTTCGTTTCGAGTCCGCTTCTTATAGGCCGAACCGGACAATGGACTCGTTACGCAGCGCCTGCAATGAAGCGTGTCACGTGTTGGGCTATGTAAAAATCGGGATTTTTGAACTTTCACGGAATCAACATTCGAAGCTGGTTCGTAATTGCGTAACCAGGTGCTCAAAAAGTCCACCTTAGTTCGATACGATGATACGCAGATCACTTGGAACTATACATTCAAATTTCCGGTTTTTCAGATCGCCGAGCGACTGTTCGGGCACGGCTCCGGCACCAGCGGCCCGGCGGGACAGATTGGAAACCCGATGGCAACGGGCGGTCCGGGCTCACCGAAGACAACGGCTGACCTGAAGCTGTTGGAAAAACTGGTCACCTCGCTGCTGGAAGCGCACGGCGGAAGCGGGATCGACGGCCAAGGCGGACGCACCGAGGGGCTGCACCGGAGCGGGTCCGGGGTGTTGGGTCGCTTTCGGCCCATGTCCCGCTCGTTCCGCTCGCCAGGCTCACTCCGACGTCGTCACGCCGGATCAAACCAATCGACATCCGGCGGTGGAAGCGTGGCCGTGACCGGCACCGGCGAAACCGGTTCGCAGGCGGGTGGAACGATGCCAACGATCCAGGAAACGGGCACGGACCGGACGGGCAGTGATCGTGGACGGCGCAACTCCTGGAGTGACCGGGCTGGGCGCGATGTGCGTCGAGTCCTGAACTCGATCGCCAATGCGCCACATCGGTTCAGTCACTCGCTAGCATCCGGCAGCAACGGTGGTGGCGAAGGGCCACTGCTAGGTGACGATGAGGAGGGTGCCAACATGACCCAGAATGTCCTGTGACGGCCTCGGAGCTTCGAGTGAATGAATTTATGAATTTGAAAACCCGGCATAAATTGCGAGGCTTAGCCCAGCATCAGGTTGGAAGGTGTCACATTTCCGGCCTCAACCAACGATCCATTTTCCGATGACGGAGTTTGAGAAAATGGAGGCTGAATCAAACTGTTGCAATGTTTAATCAACATTTTAGAATAATCGCGGAACAATTGATTGTTTAGGGTCTTATTAGTCTCATTCGTATCTGATTCACTATTTTAGCGATTCGCGACTTATCCTCTACAGCAACACTCCAATGGGCTCAAAATTGTTAATAAACTTTGATTGACCGAACCACCCCACACGCTAAGACAACAATTATTGGTTTTTCTCTATACGTGTCGCGTTACGCCACGTGATTGCTAAGGGCAACGCAGGGAAAAGGATATTTCTGCGAAAAGGGTGAATGAATAAATGATGAGGTCCTCGTAAGGGCCTGGCAAACGGTATGCAAACTTACCTGCTTCTCTAGCACGGCCACCGTGTACTCGTTCAGCTGATACTCGCCATTCTCGCCGTTCAGCTCGAAGTGCGATGCGTTCGCGAGCCGCACCGACAGCTCGTACTTGGCCCGGCCCCGGTCTGCGAAAGGAACAAAAGAAAACGTCAAAGAAAATGAAGCGGATGAAGAGTGGGTTGGAAAATGCGTGCGCTTTAATCAAACGAACCAAGCGCATGTGGAACGAGACCGTAGCCAGGACCGTGGCCCAGGTCGCGGTCATGTATCCGATGAGGGGCTTTCTAATTGTGCTCGTGTTTTTCTCTTCCCCGATTTACGTTTCCGAGCGTGCTGCTCATTAACATGCATCACACACGCGCACTCATGGAGGTTCCGCTTCGTTAGGTGGCGTTCCTTGTTTGGCGCAGCACAAAGGGACTCAAGTGGTTCTCGAGCCGTGCCGTGACGATGGAGGTGACGCAAGCTGAGCAGACCATCTGACCACCTGCTAGGGGTGCACATTTTGTAATTCTTTCGCACTTTTATTCCCAACTCCGCGGCCAATGGCCTGGGAAGTCCTGGGGGGTAGGATAATCTTATGCCGCTTAGCGTGGCGCTAGCTGTCGATTTGATTAGGCTGGCTCCGTCCCATCGGGCACCCATTAGGGCCGGCCATTTTCTGCCTTATCTAGTTTACACTTTCATCATAGTCATTAGCCTGGCCCACCACGGAGCGCCTTTCTTGGGGCAGGATTTTCGGTCGGATTGGGAGATAATTTCCCAGCTCCGTGGGAACTTCTTCGTCGGTGCTTGAGCTCCGTGATGGGGTGACCGGTCGGTCGGTAACGAAGTTAGTAGCAATCCAGAGTCCACCGGAACCGATTAGGAGCCACCGATAATCGGACGTTTTAGGTAATGTATAATTTACGCTTCGGGGTCACCTTTCTCGGCCCGACACTGCGGACGAATCCTGGTAATCCCGCTCACTTACACACTCTTCCCCACTCTCTCTGTCTTCCCGGGATGAAGCCGACCCTAATGGAGTGGCCTAAAAGGGGCGTAAAATAATCGAATTAATTTTTGCTGCCTGGGCAACATTTTGGCCATCGGCCGAAAATTATTCACCGTGGCGAGCGAATGAGATAAAAGAAGCGGCACCGGTCTGTTTCACCGGCCACACTACCATACTATTAATCATACAAATCTCTGTTCCAGATCTCGAGCCGCCGACTCCGGGAAAACCGGGCGGGAGTGTGTGGAACTCGGTGCGAGATCCCATGCGGGTCCTGGGGCCATCGAGTTTCGAGTCGGGAAGGTGGAAAGTCCATCGGGCCGATAAACTCCTCAAACGACGATCCGGGTCGATAATCCGGTCCGGATCGGATATCTCCGTGATCCTGCACGTACCGAGGCTTTGGCCGATTGTTTGCGTTGGGATCTAGGTTGGCCTTTGTTCGTGACTTTCGCAATGTTCTCGGCTGTTGTCGGTCGGTCAACTGTTTGCGAGATCAATCCCCACAAAACGGTGGGACTTTTTCCCCGACATGAATGACGCGCTTTTCCAAGGACACTCTCCACTGATAGCTCCACCATTTGGAGTTCCCAAATCTCCCATTCGAGAACTATGAACGTGAACGCGCCAAGGCACTGCTTTGTTAGGGTCACACATTGTGTGGAGTGAAAGTTGGCCCCTAAAGACACCATTCTGGCACAAGCTCGGCACAGTGTCCTTATCGCAAGCGGGGCCCCCTAATCCCAACCCGCCGGTAGGGACGACCGCAAGCTTTCGACGCAACCCACTCCAACACGACGCGAAGAAGCGCGCTGGAAAGTGTCACCGACAGCCAGGGACCTGTAGCTGGAGTTCCAGCCTGACTGTCTGGCGCACAGGACGAAGCCATCCGCCAAGCCACTCCGATACTCACTGGATGATGAGATGCTCTGGTCACACCGGCACACGTCCTGGCTGTCACCGGCCGCAGCGATGCACTGTCGAAAGCAGTCCTCACCATCCTTATCCAGATTGCATCCTGCGGGCGAAACAGAGAGAGAGAAAGAGAGAGAGAGAAAACGTAAGCGTTTGGTTCCCCAGTTTTTATTCGACGCTCGCCAGGTTTGGTTGACATTCGGTTCCGTATGCCGAGCCCCGTGACTGTGTGCTGCCCGACGGAACGACAAGGATCACTTGCTCCGGGCCGGTTCTTTGAACTTTTTAAGCGACTCAACACTTCAAACTTTCAGCCGAACAAGCAGTGGCAGCAGCAGCTCTCACCGAGGGACCGATGCTTCATCGCCGGCGTCCTGGGAAGGAGCGTTCGCCAGACGACTACTCTGATGATGTCATTAGTGGCTCACAACAATCGTGCCTAGCGCGGTGCCTACGATGTTGGCAAGAAAAATTGTCTCCATGACAACCGCGATAAAAACGGGAAGACGCGAACCCGGACTCGGCTCCTGCGGGCTCCCTTTCGAAGTGCCCGCTCCTTGGGCACCGTTTAGCTCGGACCACAACCCGCCCACCCAATAAATGGCCGTTTCTGTGTTTGTGTGTCCATAATGTTGTTGTTATATTTTATGCTTATCATGGACGGTGGTCCACCCTCTGGCAATGCTGTGCTGCCCTACACACAGCAAGCCACGAAAAGCTGTTGGCCAAAAAGTGGAAAATAAACTTCTAGTTTGTGGGAGTGTGTTGCTGTTGCGGTCGGTGCTGGTCGGAACTCTGGTCCACAAGGCACGGTCCCTTCGCAGGCCTTCCCCCGTCAGGCATAAATCATTGGTTAGTAAATATTTAACGGACGGAGAAAAATGGCGGTGGTGGACTCTCCCCGGCTGGACTCGGGGTGAGAAAATTGGAACTTGAGCTTTCGGGTGTGTCATTTGATGAAGATAGTCCCGGTGGGGGTGGTGGGACAAAACAAAAGCATAAAAACTTTTGTCTTCGTCTCCGGGGTTGCCCCGAAAGGACATTACCCAAGGCGGGGTCCGTGGTAATGATCGTTGGTTGGGGTGCAGTAAATCATGTGTGGTCCGGGTTTTTTTTGCTGGACTCTCCCGCCGGAATCCCGATGATGTACTGGGTCGCATCTATCTCGATCTCGTCTCGGCCAGTGGGGAAACTTTCCAAGCCGAACTTTCCATTCCCGGTGGGAGCTATTTTTTAAAATTCATCAACAGATTAACAGAGACTCCCGCACGTTGGCGTGACGGGAGCTTGACGGATTGGTGAAAGGGAAATTAGAAATTGGAAAAACTAGGTCCGGAAATCGTCTCCACGTCTCGACGGTCAAATCCTATTAATGATCCCATGAGAGGTTCCACCGTGCCAGACGTCGCAGAATTCACGAAACCTCAACCTGCAAGGATTGTACCTTAGTGGACCACCAGCACCCGTTCCGTAGTCATCCTCACCTGACCCCGGGCTGCCCGGAGGTATTGTCATAAGTAGATTTACGACATAATTAATGTCGTTTTCCCGCCGGCCGCATAAAACTTTGTGTCCCGACGCCCGACGTCCAAGGAGCCGGCGGCCGGCCTTTCATCGATCCGGTCTCGAGTTCTTTTCTGGGAGGACACCCCAACAACCGACCGACGCCGGAACGCCCGTCAATGCTTTCCGCCCCGGCAGTGAGTTATTGACTTCCGATCGGCCCCTCCCGATGTCCCGGTGGTTCCGTGTCGGTAGTGCTCGAAGAGGTCGTCCCATCGACCGGTGTTCCAGCCACTGGACCTTCACTGGGATCCTTGGATTACCGATTACCCGCCCGATCCTAACTGACAAGCGCTGTCGCCCGTCGTCGTGTCACCGGAATCGGACCACAAACCCGGCAACAATGCAACCCACGACCCACGAAGAAGAAGGAGGGCCCCTCCCCGGACCACAACTCAATTTCGGGGCTGCTCCCGAGGCTGCATCGCTAAGCGTGGCGCGCGTAATAAATTATGAAACTTTCCCAAATAAAACAGCAATAAATCTTGTTAATTTGCTGATGAGGAAGTGCAAAGTAGACGCCCTGCCAACGCCACCGTTCCCGGTCCCGGTGAGACACAACGCGAGCAGGGAGAGAGAGACAGAGAAAGAGAGAGCGAACGCACTTCAACTTCATCACTTCGGGCGTGTCCCTCGGGAGCGGAAGCGTATGCGTCTGGAGGACTGAAAGTGGGCCAGTTTTTCCGGCGAAATCGAGTCGCGCCACTCGGCATTCGCCCAGTTGATTCGCCCAGTTCGCCATATCAAGGAACTGGGTCTGGCCTGGCAACTCAGGTTATCCGTTAGCCACGTGGCGGCGGTGCAACAGTTAACTGGCACAATCTGACCTGCGCCCTGGCGCTTGGTGCCTGCGGACGAAGTTAAGCGCTTGAAAATCCAATTAAAATTTGATAACAATTTTCACCGTCGCCGCGAGTCGCGTTGAACGGGGGAGCGAAAAGAAAACACAGAATATTGTTGGAGTTTCGAGTCGCAAAGTTGGCGCCGGTAACTGGCCGAGAATGGAGGCGGAGTGTTTCGGTTCGGACTTTTTAAAGTTAGTGTTCCCAAGAATACAACGCGAGAGGGAAACCTTGGCCAAGGCCCGGATAGAAAGTGTTGGACCGAATGGACCGAGGGCGATACGATAAAGAGCAGTGTTAATAACAGACAGGCAACAGGGACGAAGAAGCTGCGAAATGGAAAAAGTTCTCTTTTTTTCGACAAACATTCGACATTGAAAAATCCATTACAAGTGTCGGTGGCCCACATCAACGTCTCAAGCCAAGGGAGGCTCAATTGAAACGACACCAAACCCACACGTTGGGCAGTAGATAGATTGTGGGCCAGGACATTAGCATGTCCTGCCACGGGTTGGAGAAGCACTTGAAGTTGCAAGCGGTGGAGCAAATGGCCACATCAATATTGAATGATCGAAGCACCACCAAACGGCGCCCCGGGCCCATCTTTCGAAGCGCAAAAAGTTGATCAAAACGAACTTCGATCATTCATAGTTGATCTGTAAAACACTCCGACCAAACCCCGGACTGACCCAGGCGGCAGCTGGCCGGGAGGGGTGAAACAGTGCCGGTGGCCAGCAGCAGTGCAAAGCGATAAAGTAAGCAAATCAATGCACCACACCGGAAACGCCATAACCTCCAACCGGGAGGGGATCGAAGAAGATGGATTCGGGCGATGGATTCGAAATTGGAAAGTGGTTTTGTGGTGTGGACCGTTTCACCGTTCATGTCCTGGCCCGGTGCTGACTCGCACACATCGATCTGGCTAGCAGCACGTAGCAAGACTCACATTCATATGGTGCCGAAAAATGTGGTCCGATATTTGGTGAGCTTAATTCTCGGTCCATTTCCCCGAAATCGGCCTGTGGAATGGAGTGATTGGATTCGAATAAATGATCTCTGTTTTTATATGCGAAAGTTAATTTGGCCCACTCGTGGACGACTACACTTCCGGGAAGTCCTTAAAATGATGAGCCGCTTCAAAAGAAAATTCCCATAACGAACCCCGCAAAGTCAGTAAAAATTGTTGAATTTTATTTCGGAAACTTTTGGGTGAACTTCATTTTTACGTCTTTTATTGCCACTTCGCGTGGGCTTCTACCCGCCCACAAGGAGATGCTGCTCGCGATCCCTTGCAACGAAGTTACCGCTCGTAGTTTTCCCTTTTCACCCCACCGGGCACCTGGACCGCCTTAATGGTCGCCTCAGTTCGGCGCTTTTCTCGGCGCCCACGTCTCCCCGGTGTGGGCGCCGATGTTTTCATTGTGATTCTAATCGAAGCATAATTCCGAAGCAATCCTCAATGAGAGGCACTCAATCAATCTTTTCGGTGCCGCGGCGGGTAAGCAACAAGCTACTGCCTCGGGACCGTTACTTGTGTAGTCGGAACGGAAATTGCTGAATTATTCATATCGGTTAGGGTCTGCTCCCACGAGCTGGGCGGGTGCGGGAACGAATTTAAAGCCCGTTCGGTAAAGGCCCCCCGGAAACCAGAAACCGGGCGCGCGGACACGAATGGAATCTGTTGCGCAAACGTGGCGAAACAATCTATTCCGGATTGTTTCGGGAACCGGGAAATTAGTATTCCACCAAGATTGGGTCCATCGTGGAGATTAGTGGGGAGCACTCACTTCCCCAAGGATGGATTAATTTCAGTCGGCAACGCCGTCACCGGTCGGATGACTTCCGTTCCGGCTTCAATCGAGTGTCTCAATCGATCACCGAAATTGGTGATCGCAAGTTGGGTACCGGTTAGGTGTCGAGCAAATAATTTGATGATTTAAATCAAGTTAATTACCCGTTTTTATGGCCAAAGGGTTCATAGTCCTGCTGTGACTCTGAAGGTGTTCCATTAACCGGGGATAAATCTTAATAATTGTGACGCTAGAGTTAGTCGAACCTTCAGCACACTGTATCCCGGTGAAAACGTATCGTTCCTTTCGGCCATTTTAATTGGCGGCCATCCAGCTCCGACTGTTGCCATCAATTTCAACGCTGCCCGTAAATAATCCTCTAATCTGCTCGCCCCACGGGATTAGATTGTATCCCGTTCGTGCAGGAATTCGATAGCAAACAATGCTAATCTCCATCAGCAGGAGCAGGATCCACGTGGGCCGGAGCGCCATCGTTGAAGATATTTCAAAACGAATTTTTCCTTAACAAGCGTCCCCCCTCTAGTCGGAGTACCGGCGATCCGAGGCGACCACAGAAGGGCCAACAAGGAACAAGGACCCCGGGAGCGATGTAATACCGTACCCAGGGCTGTCCAGGTGGATGGCCCAGCCCAGAGGGGGCCCAGCGTCGTAGAGGAGGCTGATTTAATTAAAGATAAGAATCAATTTTGCTTCGTTTTCAAAATTATTTCCCCAACGTGGTGGCTTCCCTGGACGAGTACGGGTTCCCGAGCCACACCACCAAGCCTCCTTTCGTTGTTCGAGCACGGCTTTGGGGTCAGCCCGTCCTATGGTTGTAGCGATTGCATGTTGTTGGAAAATAAAAATCAATCTCGTTGGGCGATGTATCGGTTTAGCATCCCGGCCGAACATGGTGCCGGACAAGCCGGAAGCAGTGCCGCGTTGCAGAGAAGCAGCAGAGAAACAAGACCGCAGCGAGCTTGTTCCCCGGGAGCTTGTCGTCACTTCAGATGCCGGTTTCCGGAATGCTTCGACGGTGACGAGCGACAAGGACCACGCGCCAACGACAAGACACTCGATGCCGGTAGGCGCCGTACATGCCGCCGTCCGGCACACGTCTTGTGTCACGGCCTTCCAACTCACACGCGCACCCCCAGCCCCCCCGTGAAGCAGAAAGACTGGAAGGCGCTTAAGGAAGGCGCTCTAAAATAAATGTTTCATTGCTCCGAAGAGAGTACGGCACAGAGTTTCTGTCGTGTCCCAGGGACATGGAACTCCTTGCTTGTCCTCGCTGTACGCGGCACGGAACACGGAAAGTGAACGGATAAATGGCACCCTCCTCCCCACCGGAAGTGCCCCCGGGCTGAAGTTTCGCACGCACCCGACCCAACCTCGACCGGCGCTGGTGGATGGAGTTTCGCCGGAAATCGAAAACCCTCATTAGGGATGAAAAATGCCGATGCCACCGGTGGCCGGGTGGTTGGGCCATAAAAAATGCAGAAGATTGTTTACAGTTCAATAGCACCGCGAACCGGGCTGGCAGGGCCGGGCGCTTCCTTCGCTCGCCGGGGCTGCGGGATGTTAAAGTGGCTAATTAATTAAAATCCATCCTTTGCTTCGGCATCCGCGTGGGGGCAGGGACACGGAAGGTGTCCGGGTGAGACGGCAGATGGGAGGGCCTTGGGGCTTACCTGTGATCTCGTCGTACTCGCTGACTTCGCACCTGTGACCCTTGAAGCCGGGCGGGCAGAGACAGACGATGGTGTTGTCGCCGAGATGCCTGGAAAAGAGAGCGTAGAAGAAGGAAGAAGGCGCATACGCACGTTTAGCTAATGTTTCGTTAATGAAGGCTGCATTATGATGAGCTGCTGGCTAAAGTTGATGAACGTGAGGAAGGCTGCGTGTGTTCTGTGGTTCAAATCCGTGCCTAATTTCATTATGATGGGAGCACTGGGAGCAACTTTACGAGCAGTTAGCGAACGACATGTCCCCGTTTGCCAACGGTGGGTAAAGTTTCGCCGAGCGACACGGTGATGGAGGCGCATGGTGGCGCACAAAAAACGAGGACGGTGGATAATACGGCAAAGTATCAAATCCTCGATTAGGTAAATTTATGAGCTCTGTCATTATGAGTAAATTTAAGTTGGTCTGTCACCGATTTAATGCGCTTGAAGTACAATAAATAATAAAAGAATCGATAGAATAGCATGTGGTGTGTTGATGGAGGCGCCTAGTGCTTTGTAAAATTTTATGCAAATCAGCACTTCCTAACCATTCACAAAACATTCAACAAAAAAACAGCGATTCAATTAAAATCTTACGTTCATAAATAAACGTGTTGAAGCCGATGGCATGCGCCTATTTTATAGAGGTCAGAGGCAACGTAAAGTACAATCTTAACACAACTTTCCCGAAACTTGGCCTCAGGTGAGCTACTTACTTGCACGTGCCACCATTCTCGCACACGTTCGGATCCTTGCACAGCGGCCCGTCGCCACAGTCGGGACCACCGTACCCCGGGTAGCAGTCACAGTAGTACGACCTGTACGGATGGAAGACAATGGTATAAAATTTGAATGACAAACGAATACGCTGTCAAGGAAATGGAAGATGTTTATTTCAACCACTTGTGCCAGTCAATGGTCATCAAGCTTGAAGAGGCACTCAAGAATGTATGCGCCTGTTATCCTCGCCGTCCTCACTCACAAAGTAACAATTTGATAGAGTTTATCCGCATAGCGTCCTTGAGATGCGCTTTCTGGACCACAGTGCGCTTCCGAACGCAATGCGAAGGAATTTAAATAATTTTACGCAGCAATGCAGGGCCCCCGCCAGCGATTAATACATTCCCGGGATCGTCGGGGCATCGCGAGAGAAATCGTCACATCAATCGACTGTACCATTAGCCCAGCCCAGGCACAGCTGCAGATGGCGTGTAAATAAAGGGCCCTCGGTCCTTGTCCGGAGGGTCAGGGAAGTGGGCCGCTCCATCCCACGGCCACGGGGCGTTTGCGCGCGTCAGTAAATCTATTTTTATTAACTTTGCGCCAGAATTTATTGTGCTTTCATGAATATTCATCCCCGGTCCCGGCGCTCGCGATACGCATTAGCTTCCGCGGTTCCTTTCCACCGTTTCACGCACCGCAACGGACCACACAAGTGGGCTAGCACGGTTTCCGGCGGAGAGACAAATAAAAGGGTAGTGAAACTCTTCACGAAACCATTTGTGGCCGCGCGCAGGGGCGTTTGGTAAGGGCACGGTAGCTCCCGAGCCAGAGATCACCCCTGCTGGCCTCGCCGGGAGCCGGGTTTTGCTGCCACAATTTGCTTTATTTTATTTCGCGTTGAAACCACTCGTGGCACGGGCCAACCTGTGTAATGCTGAGCGCACGCGACCTAGACCATCTGGTTTTGGGGCGTCCCAACTTTTTCCACGGAGCCACCCAGAAGCTCGCAGCACGCACTGGCGCACGGGCAGACAAATGAATTCACATTCTTTCGTCAACCAACTGCCTGCCGGTCGCGGTTCCCGCGGAGTGACGTCTCCCGAGAGACACAGACAGCCAGGGGGCCAAATTCAATTTGTGACGATTCGTTAGGGCACACGCGGGCGGTGACAACTGCGGAGTGCGGAATGGTGAACAAGGATCCACCGTGAGCAATCCGGCTCCGGCTCCGCAGGCAATCTTCGTCAAACGGACCGTCTGTACAATCCGTTTCTCCGGCTTGTGTTTTTGTGGTGGTCCGTCTTTCGGTACCTCGGGCGAAAGGGGTGCGAATTCATGTTTTCGAAATCCCATCGAACAAGTTACGTGTTGCAAAATGGCCCCGCGGCATGGTCCCACTCGGTCCCGGACTACCACTCAGCTCGCCGGGTGTTGTCGAAAGAAAGTTTTACGCGCTCGTCCACGCGCTACGCATTCCGCATCCGGCCACGTGTGGCAAAAGGTGTTGCTGCTGGGTGACGGCAAAACAAAGATTACGTTACGCGGGAATGTGGTGTGACGCGTGCGAAAAGTTCGTTATCAACCGCGGGAAGATTTATTCGTCACGTACGTCAACTTGGGTGCTGTTTGTGGCGGGTTTTTTCACATAAAAAATGATCCCTACTGAGGTCTTTGCTGAAGTGTAATATAAATTTTGCTCCAGATGCAGCTACAGGTGGTTTGATGATGAGTTACGAGTTAAAGTTAAGCAGCATTACGGAAGCATTCGAATAAATTTAGGATTTTTAACTTTTAAAGAAAAGCGCCTGAATGTATGCTACACGGCATAGCAATGGGCCATTTCTTTGTCAGGAGCTTTTGCTCTATTTTAGTCACCAAATTGAAACGGTTGCCAACGGTAATTTCCTGTCAGAAATGGTTTAATCCACCACTTAATGCACGGCCGCGTAAAATTAAATGATTCATTTGTTTGCACTTTCAATCAAACGACTTCCAATTTACCTACATGTGTCTGTGGGATCAATAGTTAATTTAATAATTTGCATACATTTGCACGGCCATCGGTGTAATGGGCGTGTGGCTGTGTGCTGTCGAGTGCCCTGACGCTCGACCACATTTTAAGCCGGCAACTCCGGGGCAAGAGTGTGGTTTTCTGGACCGAACACTGAACAGCACTCTACGAGTTCGCGAGAGCCCTCCAGCATTCGTCCATCTGTCCGAGCACAACGCCAACGCCATAATCATAATCAAGTGAAGTGCCATCAAGTGTCAAGTCTGGGACGATTGTGAATACCAAAAAAAAAAAAAACAACGAAAAACCAAACATTCCCCAGCAAAAAACAAATCATGATAATAATCAACAGCTCACCACAAACGGGGCGGCCTGTTACGGGCGGCGCGCGCGAGGCGGATGTCCCCAGAGAGTGTCCTGCCGAGCGGCACCACTCCACATCAGCAGTGAGGACGGGGGTGCTAGAGAGGGTGTGGTCCAGATTGCCTCTTTTCCGGCCCATAGCACAGCCCCATTAGTCACAGTTGCGCGAATGCGCAAAACAACAGCAGCAACAAAAAAACGAGAAACGGCCGGCCGGCCGGTGAGCGGCGTGTGAAAAGCGAAACCGGAAGCACATAATTTATTAACGAATCATTGCCCGACACTCGTACGTCACTGCCAGAAAGCGGCCGCAGCGCCCATCACGTGTCCGTAATGGCGTCGGCTGCCTGCGCACTGCGTGCTCCCTTGATCACGCCGCTTGGCGCTTGCGGAGTTGAAGTTATAAATGAGTTCGGCTTCTCGGGATCCCCACGCCCTCCACAAACCGGCCCGTGTCCAGGATGGTGATGCGTTAATTCACGTCGCACCGTGCGAGGCTGGGCTGTAAGAAAACCGATGGCCGTCATCGGGTCCAAACCCGCCCGAGGACCCGCCGCGTCCGAGATTGAGAGTGGATCCGATCCAGCTGAGGTCCGGCCGTGTTGGGTAATTTCTCGACAATCTCCTCCGTTCCTCCTTTAGGTCCTTCCGTGCCGTTACGATCGCTTAGATTCGCGCGAAAGTGTCACCGCACGTGCCGAACGTAATCGACAGTGAAAGCACCGGCCCGTGGCAGCACCCTCGATCAGGGTCGCATTTTTTTATTTTCAGTTCCAGCCTGGTGTCCGCTCATCGCCAGTAATTTCGCCAACACTTTGACACTTTTGACGTTGAAATATTAATGGACACGCTCAGCTCGGTCGGCTCGTGCGTGGGACACAGGTGTTCGACTTGGAAGATCGCCCTACGCAGGCAGTGATTGTAATGGCAGAGATCGGAAAATCATTAGCAACGCTCGCCAGCGGTTGTTTCTAATCTTCCTGGAATACTTTTGGCATGACAAAGGAGATACCAACAGGCATTTGCGATGTACGCATTCTCCAGTTCCCTACTTTCGAAACACATTCCAAAGGATAATGCACACCGTTATCAAGTGGCTCTGGAGGAAGTAAAATATTGTTGCTAAAAATGTGTAGAGTTATTTTCATTCACTGCACACAGGCACGAGGCAAAAAAAAATGGGGAATGTAATTGTAGAGGCACTCATTTCCACGAGCGCCCAAGCACGGCCACAGCAATCCCATTTTCCGCGAAACGGAACGGTGCGCTGCCATGTTTGGCAGCCCGCCGACCGGCGGTCAAGATGGCACGAAACAATGGCGCACGTGTCCGCTCGACGCGAAAGACGCACCGACCTGGGCACGGCCACAAAATGTTCCATTAGCGCCCGGACCCTGGCAGCTACCGCGTTGATCCAGTCCCGGGCGCAAAAGCGTACCGGCCAGCCGAGACTGTCGAGACGGGTCACGTTGTGGTCGTTCCGTGATGATGTCCACCGGGCCGACGGGCCGACGGGCCGACGTGCTCATCGTCGCCAGCTTGACCAACGCCGTCCATTTCATTATCCGTGTGGATGCGTACCTCAACGCAACCGTAAAGCACCCGTTTAGTGCGCTGTGATGTGCCCCGAGAGCCAGAGGCCGGTGGGTAGAAAAAGAATCGAAAGGTCCTGGGTGCGCGGTTCCTGGAGGCGAGTGATTTATCTCGTGACCTGCACTTGCATCCTTGCTCTTGCTGGAACCACACTCCTGGTCTCCCTATCATTACAGCCAGGGTCGGCGACAGCTTTCAGGGCTTCCTGACAGGACGAGGAGCCGAAGGAAGGAAACACAACACAGAACCGACCGAGGGAAAAGCTTTTCCGTCAATGAAGGAGCAAATGAAGCGAGAAGGATGGCGAGATGACCGGCCAACCGGACAACGGTCCCGGCTGGTGGACGACTTTCTGGCCCCACGGGTAAATTGACCGTTAAACGACCGCTGAAGTGCGACCGTGTGCGTTCCGATGCGTTGGGCTCTGGGCATTGTAGGAAAATGATTGGCATTTTTGCTGCGGCCGCTCCCACGAACGTCGCTGTTCGATCTGGAAAGTGCCATGCCAGGGATGGCTTAGGGAACATATGCTCCGGCGTGGTATGTTGGTCAGCGCTCGGGGTCAGGTGACTCAAAGCGCTGTAAAGGTACGCTGACAGCCCGGGTAATGGACGTCGGAGCTCGGTGCTCATATCAAGGGCATTTCGGTTATGTATGGGAACAGGGGGGGATTATGTTGAGTGAAGCGGTGCACTAACGTTACAGGGGACAGTTTCCCTGTAACAACCAGCGATACAGCGACCGACGTTTTCAACGTTAACAAATGAAGGACAGCTTTTAGGATTCCTGTGAAGTGTAAGGGTACTGTAGATAGGTCATTATTTTTCCACGGTGTTGAGATCCACAAATGATAGAATTCCTTCCCAGAGTTCAATTTGTTGCATTCGTCGTTTCGTCGGCTCAACTGAGTTATCAAACATTCACCATTAAGTCGAATTTGAAATTAAATTAAATTAACTCGAACTTGAAATTAAAAACTTTCATTACAATCTCGAGCCCAGCATGCTTTTAAGCTTTGCATTGTATGACCAAATACCTAGAGATAATGTTGATTCACCAACCGCCAAACGGTGAACTAGGATCGAGTTGAGTTGTGCCCTCACTGGAACTGCTAAGAAGCGAAAGATCCGTCGATTTAATGATGAAATTACTCACTAATAACAAAAACGTTACGGGTTGTAACCTACTAATCTTCGCACAATCTGGCATCGAATGCTGGGCGGAAGAGTCCCTCAAATACGTTGACTCTCGGGTCTCGGGCCACAGCCAACGTGCGTGTCCTTTATTGCCCTTGCTTCACTGAGCAAACAGTCGGTCTGTGTACGTGTGTGTGATCATGCACGTATGTTTGTGAGACAAAATTACTGTCCAATTATCGTAAAATAAACTTTGCGCACCGTTCCATATTGGCCCGCGACTCCGCGATTCGGTGCCGATTACGAAAACGCTCGAATTAGACACGTTCACGTTCGATTGCAGCGAAACGGTGCCAACGGTCCGTCTGCAAACGACGATGCCAACGGTCGGGTGACTTCATTCCTGGTTTGGTTTTCGCACGAAAAGGTACCTAACTGTCGCCATAACTTGAAATTGAATATCGATTTATGGCCGATCGGGGTTTTATGACTGGAATTTGGATTATCCTTTCTAAAGCGTTCCACCGTACGTTCGAGAATTTCGTGATTTTTTGTCCGCTTTTAATGATGGGAAAATGCCCGAATGGAAGTGGGCATGATGATACTTGGTCCATTTGAAACACTTCAAACCCAAGCATCACTCGAATCAATTCGGGGAAAATTCACTTCGGTGCCGAAATCGTTGCAGCTTTAAAAACTAAGTCAAAAAAGGCACTAATTAGGTTGTCACAGTTTCTGACGAATCCACGTCAAGCGCAGTGGCGCATTGACGCTCCGGCGACATTTAGACCTTCTCGCATTACGCTAAACGGTGCCAGCGCACTTCAAAGCACTTTCAACGCCCAAACCATCCTTTCAATGTCAGTGCGCCAACTTCGGTGCTGTAAAAATTGCTACCTCTTGCACCTCGTAGTTTCGGAGCAACGAAGTTGGTTTCATACATTTCGGTACGAATGCTCATCATCACCGAAGAAGCGCGCTCGAAACGGTCGGTCGGTTAGGCGGTTAGGTTGGGATACCGGAAGTCGTTCGAATGTTCCTCAACCGCAAGCCCCGGAAGCCGTCGTAATGCCGTGTGGGCAACATCGTTGCTAACCGTTGCTCCGGGAGCGAACGTAGATCTCGGGATGGATCTGCATCCACTCAACGCGTTGCTCTCTGGCTGTAAGGACGGTGGGCAGGACGCCATATCTCGGGAGGCCGGCGGGGATCGGGTGTTCCGCATGAATAAATGATCTGCGGAGGCTTTTCGGTTTTTTGCAGCAACAAGCCTGCACCCTTCCGAGATAATCCTCTTCCGGTCGATCCGGTGATAGTTTCCGCTGCCGGCGTGCGTGCGCTCGCAAAAGCCGGCCCCGGGAAAGTTCTGGGGACTTCCGACCCACCCGGCAACCGGCAACTTTGGCGCTTTGCAGCACGTCAAACGAAACGAATCACTGCCAACGGGCGGCCGAGTGTAGCCGGATTTCGTGGGGCCACAGGACGTGAAGTTGGCAGCCCAGGCAGCCCGGGTGTTGAAAGGAGCCTTCCACGGGACCGGGAACGAACTTTTCATATTTAATTCACCAGCGAAGAACTCAGCTCCCGGTGTCATTACGGGGGCGGGCGGAAAGGACTTGATGGTGCAACACTGGCAATTATAATTAATTCACAGCCACATGCAAAACAACTCGTTTGACTTTGAACCGGAGCTAAAACGAGAGTTGCGAAACGAGGATTAGTGAGTTTCGGAACGGAGCGAGGTTGTGATCGTAACTAACGAGCGGTTGATCAATAAAAAATGCGTAAATTACTTGTTCACCGAGGCACGCCTTTCACAATCGCAGCGGTCTTAATATGACCTTGAACCGAACGTAACGCTTCTCGTAACGGCTAGCTTGGTTTAAACGTAGCAACCTTTGAAATATTTCAAACGAATCATCGGAAGCTGTCAGAGAGCAATCTGCCAGACAAAAAATTGCAGAAACATCTTGTGAAAGAGTAACTCCTCTCCTGTTTACGCAATTGTGTGTTGTGCAAATGAACTATTACGCCGTGTTTTCACCGGGTAAAAAGGACGATTCACCGCTACAAAGTTTCTACCGAAACAAAGCGGAAGCACTGTCGGCTCTGAAGCAGCACAATGGTACACGCTTGCAAGGATTCGCCACGGACCGCGAGGCGATACACTTCCATCAGAATGGCCCATCGGACAGCCCAGCGATCAGTCGGTCGCCGTTGGAATCCTTCAACTCACGGTTGCCGGCACCCAACGCCAAGGCGCTGGTAGCTTTCCGGAAGCTAATCGAGGCAAACAGGGTAACTGAAGTGCAGGCGATTATACAAGGTAATCCGCGCTACTTGATCGCTTCCGGTGACACACCGACCGTGCTGAAGCAGGGTCCTCGCTACAATGCACTGCACGTCGCAGCCATCGGAGACCACGCCGAGATATGCCGCCTGGTGTTGCAGACCATCGAAAACCCAACGTACATCGAATTGCTGCATGGCCGACTGGTGCCACTGGCGTCGGAAATTGGCTCCAGACTTCTGGACCTGTACCTCAACATGCCGGATAAAAGCCGCCACGAAACGCCACTAGAGTTTGCCGTCCGGCACGGTTCGCTCGGCGTGATAAAGGAACTGTTGGCCTATTGGAAGCATGAAACGAGCCTGCCTTTTGATGACTTCCCGCGAAGTATCTGCAACCGGCCGAAGCTGGCAAACGTTGGACGGAAAACTGTATGCGCCATCAGAGATCTTTTGACGGAACGATACTTTAACAACGATTCCGTAAGTGTAAATTCGCACGGCGTTCTCAGCCCACGGTGGATGTTACAGTCGCCCGCAGGACCAATGGATCACCAAACGGGAACATTGTGCGTCGAGAGTCGGATGAAACATTCTCCATCGTCGATGGATCTTACTCCGCCGTTGCCTACTGAGGATAGGTGGCGGCTTGGCTACACTCAGAACGGGATGCCTTGCACCTCGACGCCTTTCCAGTACCACGCACGCCAACTGTTTCCTGCAGATGGACTGGAAGAAAATGTGACCGTTCTTAACCAGGATAATGCATCGGTGGGCTTGTCTGATATCAGATTCGACGACAGTGCCGATGATATTCTCCAAAAATTTGAAGCCTTTCTCAGTGAGCACAGCGCGGCTCGTGTTGACCGGATGACCGAAGGACCGGAGAAATTCAAAGATTTGGGATTTCACAAATGGAACACGGTGCACGGCTGGCTGTTGAACTGCCTGTGGTTGCTGAGATCGTTGCGAGTTTGTGTGATACGTTGTTCATACTTGATTCTAACGCCAGTAATCTCCAACGCTATGTTGATCATGGGCATCGTATTTACTGCAACGCTGCCTGGGTTGGTTGAAAACTGGCGTAATCGCATCGCCAAGAAAAGGATGTCTGATGGCGAGGGAATTGATCAAGGTGACCAAAGTGTTGCTGATACTGGCGTTCGAAAGACAACAGAAAAACTCCCAATTTTCATCGGTGGAGCACGGCCGAATAGGGAAGACTTTGACGTTTGGAATATTCTACGGCATACCGAAATCGAAGTGTTGCGTTACGGACGTGTTTGCGAATGGAAAGATGCGATGGCGGTTTACATCGAGAACCAGAAAAAAGAGTAGTCCAGAAATCTTCGTCCAGAGTGAGTCATATTTAAAATAAACAAATACAACTTATGTGAGTTCCACATCCATATCGGTTCCGAAATTCCCCAATTCAATACTCTGCGTTACAGCTGTGGATGTATACAAGGCGCTACGTGTACAATGCGACGAAACCAGCGCAATGTTAATTTGTGTGTTTTGGAACTAGAGTAGTTTCGGTGTGCGATCCGCAAAATAGAAAACTTTTCCCATGCACCATGTGGCCAATCTCTGGCAAATTCCGCATCGTGAACGCATCCAGGAAACGAAAAACAAATAAGCACGGTTCCGTCCCTGCAAAGTGATTAAGGACATTTCTATGCAGCTGCGGGAAGATGGAACGATAAAGAACCGACCAGCTACATCGCATACGTTTCCTCCCTTACTTGGGTGCAGTTGGAGTAAGCAAAAGGAAAAGGACCAACCTACGCGCTAAGGTTTGTACCTTATTTCTGTATTCACCTCCCGGCGGTTCACCTAGGGCCCGTTTCTTTAAAGGCCAAGGCCACGGACAAATTCGCTTCCCAGCTTCCTGGAAAGCCCGAGCGCAGAACTCATTTGTGGTCGTCCGCAGATAAAGTAGGGGCGCATCAGCGCGTGGAATTAAATTGAAGAAAGTGAAAAAACCTCCTGTCCAGGTTCGCAGAGCGGCGTGGATTGAGGATGTGAAGTTGACACTGGCAGATGGCACCCGTTTTGCGCGGTGGTAGGCCAGCCACCTGTGCCTGCCCTTTGCCAGAGTCTGCGAGGATAGAAATAGAACTCCGGAAGGGGATGCAGAACCAGGAGAGATTATAATGAGATTATAATGAAGATCCAAGACAAACATTCGAGGCCGCCCGCAGAGCCTATTGGCAATTACGGAATGAGACGCAGACCGCCGTGGTCCTAGATCCTCTGGTAATAGGAACATTCGCATTTCGCAATTTTCAACAGGGTGGGTTAATGCGTTCTCAGAAACTTTGACACTTTACCAAAAGTAAAATGAGCCAGCAGGCAGTCCATTCCAAACATGACTGATTTGATAAGTTAAATCTTTCGAAGAATTTAGCAAATTGTGCTGAAACTTGTAATTAATACGAAAGAATTCATACTTAAATGGAATTCCCATAAAGAAAAGAGAAAGTGAATCACACGACAGATTATCAGGCATGATTATCAAAACCCATTAATTACGGTCCGGAGGATTACATAAACTGAAATGATCGCACAAATGGTCGATGGCAAGTATTCGTCCTAATTTTTAGTTGTATCAAACGTTCAAATGATGAGAGTAAACTTTGAGCCATTAAACTTAAATGCCTTCAGCTTCATCGACTGATTTAAAATTCTGTTTTCTTTGCAGGATGAGGTTTTTAACCGTACTGCAAATTGCAAGCTGTTTGCCAAGAAATGAGCTGCTTTCAGATTGTTTGTACACCCATTTTAACTCGTTTTCCCCGGCCCGTGCTGACGAATCGGTGGCTAAAAATACTTGCGAATTTCTTGTTCCACCCGGCTGAGCATGGCTGTAACATAAATGTTGACACTCGGTGGCGCTGGCATTCTTTTGCCTGGCGTCGTGCTAAAATATTTACCCAACTGGTGCGTACAGTCAATGCAAATCTGTTCCACACATACACAGTTTGGCGTCGGCGGCCACGGCCAACGTCAGCACCCAGGAGCGGGGACATATTTTCCTTCTCGGGTGACAAGTATTTGGATTTTCTTTTCCCGCGCAACCCGTTTTCCGCGTTTGACGTGAGTGCGGTGCAGAAATCCGGAAGCGCAAAAAGGCCAAAGTTTGTACAGCTAACCGACCAGCGTGTATGTGTGGCGCGGTGGAATTCTGAGAAGTCCTTCCGAGGCGCGCGCATACCGGGCCGGAGACCGGGCAACCAGCGATCCGGAACGAATCCGTCGTTCATTGTGTCAGGCCGGAGCGCGTGCCGAAAGCGTGTGACGTGCAGCGCGCGGAAGTTGAGTGCAATATTCACGACGGTGCTAAGCCCGATGCTCCGCGGATCGTAAACCATTGGCCACAGCGATGCAGCACCGTGGTGCACCGTGGCCATCACAGACATTGCGGAGACGACTCCGGAGCCAAAGGCCACCACAAAACAACTGGAACGAAGATTCGAAAGGATTCCGCGCTTTCGCGTAGACGTGGACCGCGGTGGGCAAGCGCACGGTGCTTGTTTTGAGGTATCAAGAGGTGTCCCTCAGCGCCAAGTAATGCTAATGTTCCATTCCCGTGCCTGGTGCAGACCACAACGCCATCCCTTCATTCCCACTCTTGACAAACCGGCCCACCAAGGCGGCAGGAACCGGTGGTACAAAAGCACCGTAATTAGGGTTTTACGATGGTTTGGTTCGTAGCGTCAACTCTTTGGTAACCGCAAGCAAACGACCCAAGTGCACCGGGAGCCCAGAGCCCATCGGTGGTAAGGTTTCCCAGGTTCGGCCCCAGGTAGACTTAGGTTTCAGTTTGCATATGCGTGCCAAAGTGCGTAACCGCAGAGTGTGTCTCCACAAAGCAATTAAAAGGAACTAAAGTACACGTCCACCAGACCCGGCACCACAGGAGTCCGCAGAGTTCCAAACCGAACGGGCATTTAATTTGTCCTCTGTAGTGTTCTCAGCGGGTCAACAAGGTTGCGGGCCTGCAGTTCAAGTGAAGTTCAAGTTATGCGTTTCTAATTGCTGCCTTTTGGTAGGCCTCCGGCCGGCCCCGTTTGAAACGTACGACTCTCGCGGCTCTACTGTCGAGTGGGCCAACTAAAGCATCTCTCTCACGCCTACGTCTACGCAAAGAGCGAACGCAAACGCCTGCGGTAGTCCGGAAGGTCCTCTCGGGCCCTTTCTTCTTCTCAGACCTCCGTTGGTGGCGGTGTCACTAAATCATTGAAGCGGTTCCAGCCTACCACATCACCGAGAGGACCACCGGTGCCGGTGCCGGTGCTATCACTCTCCGGATGAGGTGCATTTGGAGCCTTCCGACTGCCAATTACACCGGTAATTGGTCCCCCCTTCAAGGGCTGGACAGCTGGACTGTGGCCAAAACGTGTGGTAAGGTGTGTCTGGTGGGCGAAGGAGAAGTTTTGAAGGCTGCACGATGTTTTCGTAAATTAAGGGTCTGCTAAGCTGTCGGCATCGAGGTCGGCGCATCGAGGTCCGGTGGATTATCGTCGTCATGACGGGGCTGAAATTACTGGAGTGTTTTCACAATTGGTGTCGTCTGCAATTTGGCTAAACTGTGTAGCATGGCGGACTTTGGCGAGATGGTCATGGTCATCAAAGCAATTTTATATCGAATCGTTTATTGTTCTGACTAACGCTTGCTTTGATCTCTCTTGAAGTTACGGCGAGATACTGAAGGCCATTTCTAAGCGTAGTTCATGCCTTAGATGGGGCGCTCCAAATTGTACCAACAAAACACAATGTTAAAAGGACCGTTTTTTTAAAGCTTCTAAATGCAAGGAATTCATCTTTTGAGCCTAAATCTAGTTGGTCTTGTTGTGCTTCTTCTCCCCGCCTTCGTGGACACTACAACCACAAAATGACGGCTGAAGATTTCCTTCAGTCGCTCAACGATTTTCCAATACGATATCCAGTATTTTTTCCACGATTTCAGGTGTTTTTACTTCAATCTTCAAGGCTTGTACGACCTCATTTAAATCCAGCACCCCGTCTTTCTACTGGGTTATTTGAAGGCAAAGAGTCCTTATACACTTTCAACATTTGTTCATTAATTTCCTTTACTTCCAAACCTGCCATAAATGAAAATTCCACCACTGCACGATTCTTGATATTTTCCGTTGTAAAAAATACTGTGACACGTCGATACTAAATGGTTTGTAAACAAAGTTCAGTGATGCGACGTATTCAAATGAAACCTCGCATACGTTTATATGATGAGTGTACCAACATAAGCAAAAATTAGGCTCGTAGCGGCGCCCTCTGGTATCGAACCGCTAAACTTATTGATCAGCCTGGTATTGAGAGAAGGCCAAAGAGTCCTGTGTCAATCCTGAATAGCCCACTCTCATACACTCCCTTACACTGCTTCTGGTCTATTTTGAAGTCATAGTAAATTAGCAATGACCACCCTTGGAGGCTCTTTGGACCGAGTTTTTCCCATTTTCCAGATAGTCTACTGGATTCTACTTACGAGAAGTCGTGCTTGGCGTAACAGTTGCCCAGGAAGCGACAGTGGAGCGCGTTGCAGGTGCGCGCCTTGAGCGTGTCCACTTCGTACGTGATGTTGAACCCGTACACGTCCAGCAGCCGATCGAGGGCCCGCAGGTGTGTCCCGTACAGGCTGTCCATGGTGAACCGCACCTCCAGGTACGGGCTCTGGAAGCGAATCCACGGGACGCGGGTCGCGTCGTCCTCGCCCAGCTCGTGCACGGTCATGCTCGGCACCTTGTAGTCGTCACTGTAGTACATATACTCGGTGAAGCGCAGCCCCCCGAGGACGTACTGCTGCGTGAGGTACACCACGATGGACACGTTCCCGCCGACGAGCGTCGACGCGTCAATGATCCAGCTGCAGCTGAGCGGCACCGAGAACCGGCCCGGGAAGTTGGGTGTCTGCAGGACACCGTGCGGTGCGGTGAGCGGAGTCGCCCCGCCACACAGCTGCGCGGAGGCCGAAAGGGTCCTGGGTTCCCGGCCAGCCGGACCGTCCGGTCCGTCGGAGTCCGGCACTTCCGAAGCGTGCCGCTGGGGAACGGCCAGCACCAGCAGCAGCGCCAGCAGCAGACGCACCAGCCGATCGGTGGCGATCGGCCGCACCGCCCGGACCATCGAAGATCACGCTCGTCTCGCCGGGAGGGCGATCGGCCTAGCGTAACCTCACTTCCGCGGTGCTCATCGCAGCTCCCCGAGCTCTAGGTCCACTCAGACTGACAGGTGCTTTCAATAATGTGGCTCGTTAATCATTTGCGGCTAACCTCAGCGCCCCTGGGTGGGTTTGGTCGCCGGCCGGTCCTGTGGGGGAAAATCGGGAAAAAGAGAACAGTAAACATCACTCGTTGCGGCGTCCATTATACGTCTTTGTTGTGCGCGTTGTTGTTTGGGTTGGTTTCAGGTCGGTAAGGTTCGAAAAGGGCCATCGGCCGTTCGGGTGGCCGGCTCCTGTTTCCTCCCGTACAATGTTGATGGAAAATTGATGGCCGATGGTTTATTTTCCACGCGGTGCCTCGGGTTAACCGGGCGAACCGGGCGAGACTAATTGTTTGCAGTGTTGATTTTCCAGAGAGACATCACTTAAAGCTCCCCCACAGCGCTTTGCGGGTGGCCAACATAACGGTAAAAGGGGGGTGCCGTTCGTTCGGTAAATTAATGCTATCAATTCGTTTTGCTGGCACCCTGGCACTGCTGACCCTCCCGGCTGAGTAATGTGTGTCTCTTTTTTTTCACCGAACGCGAGCGCATCTGTTTGCGTTTTTGCGCATTATCGGTGATCGGCTACCGGCGAAGAGGTTTCATCACACCGATGAATAAATAAATAATGTTAAAGCAGGGCCCAGCAGCACCGTGGGAGAAAAAAAAAAACAACATTCCCACCCACCGGGAATGTCACCAACAACAACGACCATCGGCGAGCCCGGCGGTTGATGGCGTATTTGTTGGGACGTTGGGAGGATAAATATCACCACGCGGCACACATTAATTGAATAGATAAAATCAATTAAAGTTCGATTTAAAGTGGCCACCGTGGTTTCCGGTGGTTTGCAGACACGTTTTCACGTCATTGCTGCGGTGGTTAGCGTTCCATTCGCATAGTTCCCAGCCTTTGAGCGTTTTGCGCGTTCCAAAAAGGGCGATTGACTCTCGTAAGGATGTGCTAATTGTTGAACTTGTGTCCCACCCCGGCGCGATTGGAATGTGGCGATTGATCCGAGTGGTGAGCCATTTCTACAACCAATGTGCCACCGGATGATTGTCTATTGAAGAGAAACATTGTATTTAGCAGCACGAGGAGACTAGTTAAAGACCCAACTTTTTGTAGTTGATTTGCTACTACAGTTAAGCGCTGTTTTGGGTGGCGTATCTAAAAGTACAAGGCTAATATTAAACAAAGTAAGACTAATATTAAACTTAATATTAAAATAATATCTTGGTTTGATATATCTAGTTTTAAAATCGCATTATCGCGATTGTAAAGAGTCATAACATCAAGTTGGGATGCGAAAGTCAATTGAGAAAATAAAATGGTCCACTGACGACCAGGTCCTCCGAAACCGGGGGTAACATTTTCAATTCCATCGAAGAATGATTGTTCTCATTTGCGCAACACATCGACTGAGAATTCTTAAGCCGCACCCGGGGATGTTCTGCCAGCTTCCTCGCCGTGAAAAATTCCCACTGACAGTTCCCAGGAACTCCACACCCTCGCTTCGATCCTATCAAGAATTTATTGATTCCAACCCGGCGCTTATGACATTCCTCGGGTCGGTCCGTTCGGGTCGGTGGTCAGGTGACTCCGATTGATGGCATTCGTCAACATGGGCGCCGTACCGGGAAGTTACGGGCTACCCGCAGACCCGCCCATCTAATGATTGCAGCGAACACCATTTTTTCCGTAAAATCCGTCCTCCGGTGGCAGCTCGTGCGTGAGTGATGCCCCGGATCGACCGGAACGGAGCGGTCGATAGCGTCCTGCTCTACCATGGAGGGAAAATGTAATCTCGTCCCCGGTGCTCGCGTGCCCATGCTGTGGTGCTGTGTGAAACCACCGTCGATTCCAATCGTAGAAACGATACCCGGAAAAACCAACCCTTAATGGTTTTACCGCGCCGGAGCTCTCGGGCCGCCGGGCGGAAGTGTACTTCACGACCCTGGTAACAACTTAACGGATTACACGCGAACATCTGCCAGAGAGCGAGCATGGCACGAGTTTACTATCGCGGCACAAGGACAGTGACATAACGTCCCTTTGGAGGTTTGAAGCGGTTTTTTTTTTGTTTTGCGATCCAGACTTGGCACGGGATGTAAATGTTGGATTATTGGTTCACCTCCGCGGTTCCAACAACACAGCCCAGGGATATTACTCTCGGTTGTCGTTGGCTGAAAGTGTCCCGCACCTTTCTGGAATCCGAGCAGACGGTTAAGGAGCAGCCTCATGCGGGGCCGTACGTCTCAATCTCAATGTCGGGCCAACCAACAATTCGTCAACCGGCTGACACCATAAACAGTAGGCTGGAAACATGCGCGCCTAGTGTCGAAATAAAACAACACGCACGGAATGCACTGATACGCTCTGGGCCTCCTAGATGAACTCAGAACGACGCAGAAAGGCGCTCGTAAACGTGAAACGTCGCTCGTAAACCCAACTCAACATCGGGAGGCTACCGTTCTGGCCAGGACTGCAAGGCAAGATCCCTGCATCGTGCCAACCTCACTAACATTTGCGCTTCTTCAAGAATTGCACCACATTTTACGTACTGTCATATTAGTACTCACTGAGAACGGCGTGGCAGGAATTGGCCACAGCGCCCCACTAGCCGAACTGTGAGGGCTATCTATGCTGTACAGGCCAGCATAGTTGTTGGAGAAACTCAAGACAAGCTCCTTCGGGCTTCGACCTTCGAAGAAATGGTAAAAGCGTGAGGTACAATTATAGGAGTAATTTTTCTACTCAACGATCTTGCTTCTTCTCCATTTACTCTACTTCATTTTATGCTCTAAAGGACAAACCGTTGAACATTTTAATAATGTAAAATACTAGGCCGTTCAATAAGTTCGTAGCCTCGATAGGAAATACACAATTCAACGGTTTGAAATACAGTTTATTACTCAGTATCGTCTCCCTGAACATCAATACACTTGTTCCAAGGAGACTCCAATTTAGAAATTCCATCTTCGAATTGATAATTTAGAAGCTCTTCAAAATACGCTTCCACAGCTATTATGACGTCATCATTTGGTGAAAAACGCTTTTTACGCATGATTTTTTTTCGATCTGAAAACAGATGGAAGTCGCTAGGGGCCAAATCTGGTGAGTACGGTGGATACTCCAACAATTTGAACCCATTCGGCAAACAGTTTTCTCGAGCTCAAAACTTATCAAGTCAAGCCCAGTCAAAATATTGGTTATACTGCTCAAAGAGATGTTCTTTAAGTGATTCGACGATTTTCCAAAACGATGTCCTGTATTTTTTCTACTATTGTTTCTTTTCTACGATAATTTTTTCTAAGATTTCATGTGTTTTTTGACGTTTTTCCCTATGCACTTTCAACATTCGTCTATAATTTTCCATTGCTTTTAAACCTTTCAAAAATAAAAATGAAATCACTACTTGATACTTGATTTTGTTCATTGTGAAAAATCGATGTGAAAAAATTCATTGTGAAAAAAATCATTCTTTGTTATCGAGGCTACGAACTTATTGAACAGCCTAGTATGATGCGGAATGAATGGTATTATCAAACGCAACCCCTTTTACGACTGCTGCAAGTAAAACTTGACTCATCTTAAAGTGTTTTTTTTACCGACAACCCCCGGGGCAACCTCAGTTGAGTGGTTTGAAAATCGAGCTCGACAAGTTATTCGAAGTGGCGCACTGAAATGAATTCCATTCCGTATTGAAACCAATCCACTTCGCCCGATCCGATGACGGGGACCCGGGGACGAACCGAACCTAATTTGTCTGATGAACTGCGCCCGAACTGAGCCGGAGCGAGCGCGGAAACAACAGCCGGCTAATCACTCGAAGAGCAGCGCTTTCGACTAATGAAGAGTGTCGTTAGTTATTCCAATTTTACGACGTCTCGCGCTCACGTAATCCATTTATGCTTCCCATCAACCGGCCGCCACACCGTGTGGGTTGCCGCGCGTTGCCAAGCATCAACGCGCTTCGGAACTGCGGAATTTGATCGAGTCCATCATCGCCGCGAGAGGTTGTCGAATGCGCAAACAACGGCATCGGTTACCAGAAACGGACACACTCCGGACGGAGCATCGGTTCGCCGGCTCCGGTTTGTTGTGTGTAATTATGCAAATGATATTTGTCCACTCCGAGAGCGATCGAGAGGGCTGATGGGAGCATAAATTAGTTGCCAACCGACCCACCGACCGACACGGACACGTCCGGGTGCACCCGAATGCACGCCCAACCCGCCAGGCACGTGGTCAGGGCTAATGGAAAATAAACCAAATCAACACTCGCTTCTCGCGCGCTGTCCGGCAGACCTGGACATCGATGACAATCGATGGCCCCGCGTAGCGGGAAAGTAAACCTCCATTTTATCTGACTGGCTGCTGGTTTCCATTTTTGGTCACCACACACGTAGCTCCGGGTGCCATTTACATACAAAACCAAAAGAGAATCGCGGCAAATTGAATCAAATTAATGCTCGAGTGGCATGAATAATTCCGCCACCCAAAGGGCTGATGTGTGTTTGATTTTATGACATTTATTTGACGTCTAACCGAACGCACCCGACGCTAGCCCAACTTTTCATTCGTGGAAAGCCCTGTGTTTGGGACCGCAACGCTTTAAAGTCACGACCCTAGAAACAATCGTCGTTTCATCGAAAGTCATTTCTCCGCCCTTAAAGTCTCGGCGAGCTGCTCCGTCGTAGCGGAGGGGGGCCACGGAAAAGGTGAGGTGAAAATGCCCGTCACCGAGTTGTGGGAAAACGGTGGTCGGTTTCCCGGAACGACCCGCAGACCTGAGCAGTCGGCTGAGTCGGCCAAAGATTAAAATAAATCAAAATGATGGATATGATGGCTGCCGTGGCTTTCGTTTGTCGTCTTCGTCGTCGCTTGTGCTGTGTACGCGTAGAAATAAATAAAAATAAATGCGACCCCGAAACCCTCCGCTAGGCCAAGACCAAACCTTCACAGGACCAGCACAGATGATGATGTTGGTGAATTCAATCATCCCAACATCCCGATAATCGCAAAGTGTCGTCAGGACGAGGCCGACGACGATGCCGATGATGATGATGATGGTTTGATAGGAAAATATGTTAAGCGCTCCTCATTGGCACCTGGCACCGCCGTCTCTCATCGGCAGCACTATCAACATTATCATCGTCGACACACGGGGTTTGTTTGGCCACGACGATCATCAGCCGATTCGTTCTGTTCCCGGACGAACGCGCCAGACTTGTGGCCGGGAGGCTCGAGCGGTGTCTGTCGGGACATGCCCAGAATTCTCGAAACACCACCGGGACGTCGGGACCGTTGGCCGTGGAGAGCACACAAAGCGACGAAGAAATCTGTCGTCTGGCGATAATCGAAAGACGAATTCCCGGTTTGTTTCCCGTGCTCTTCGACGAGAGGCTCAGACACAGGCCTGTCCTGTTCGCTTGATTCCGCTCCTTTCCGACCCCAAAAAAAGGCGACATACCCGGCATCCTACCGAGGCGAGATATCAATTGGTACGGTACGTTTCTTATCAGGAGTGGCTCAGACTCTGTCTCTGAGGCAAGTCGAATGACGGAGCAGACTACGCTTAGGAAACGATGCCGGATTCGATGCGCTCCTTGTTGCTGGATGAGGGCGAAGGCGATAACGCCGCGTGCACGGCACGTGTTTGTGCGCCAGGTGTACGACAAGGACCCCCTCCGTTATCCGGCTCGCCGGGTCGACGCGTGAAGGAAAACTCATTGATCCTTTGTCGCGCAAGTGCACCGCCCAGTGGCGGTGGCCTTCCAGCGTCACGGTGATCCTTTCGTCAAACACCAACGAAGTGACTGTGGGGGAGCAAAAAAAGGAAATAATCTCGAAGACGGGCCACCGGGTGAATGATTAAAGATTCTATCTTATCCCATAATCATCTCATTTCGGTGCCACACCCGGTCGGCCGCGGCAAGGGCACCAGCTGAAGGTGAAAGCATTTGCCGGAAAATGTCAATAAGCGATTGGCATGTGCGGTCGGATGGCGATAATTGGATTCTTCTTCCGGATTTACGCCCGGCCCGCATCCAGTGAAGCCGGAACGAACGGAACGGAGTGTGTGACAAATCAATGACATTTATGAGCAATTGGAGCCATCGGTGCTTCCATCCATCAAACGCCGAACGGGGCCGAGAAGGTCGAGCAGGATTTTCTGCCCGACTGACCGGAAGCAACAAATCATTCCGGGGCCGCTGACAAGATGAAGGATCAGGCGGGCCCAGGATGTGACTATTGTTTTTGCGCCACCGAGATCACTCGCTGCTACGCCGTGTCTGTGAGTCTGCAGTGCAGCTAAAGTTGTACTCTATCATCATTTTTTTTAAAGGATTTCAAATTGTTTTTCTTTCGGCCCGAAGCGACCGTAGCAGATCATCAGGACGACTAAGAAAGGGTTTAATTACGGTCCGGTTGCTGTTTGCGGCTGAGCAAACATTTCGAGGGGATCAACCCTTCGCCCAACAGAGAGCTTCGTTAAGCTCAACGAGCGACGAGATAGAACTAATGCGGAACCAAGAATGGGCGTTCCAAACCTTGCTGCGGCATCCCGAAACTCTGACACAGTTTTAATAATTAACTAGACATTAAGATAATCGCAGGGCAACGATCGCAGGAAAATAATGCCACAGAAGGATTAGGAAACCGATTCGGTTCCCTTGTTTTTCGGCTTCCTATGCGCCCTGTGAAAGTGGTCGTAATTCTTGGTCGTGAAATTCGTGGTAATTCTGATGCCCGCCCGAAGCACAGTGTCCATCCCGGGAAGGGACCCGGGAACAGGGAAGATTTGGATTTTTTTCCCACACAATATGTGATTTGTTTGCCAAAGTGCAAAGTTGTTCCTCGAAGTAAGGATCCTGCGGTGTGTTTACCGCACTAAAGCCACTAGACGCCACTAAGGGTGATAACGGCAACACTAAACGGCTAAACACGTACAGTTTATCGCTAATCACACTAAGGTCGGCGGTGCGTGTCGTAACCCTTGCAAGGATCACGATGTCGAACGCCACGCTGACGGGGCATAAACGCTTGAGCGATAAGAGAGTAAGTGTCCGTAATTTTTTGCACATTGACCGTAACTCAAAAGCTCGTGCTCAGCGCGTATCAAGCCATAAACTTAATTTTACGATACTTACGCCACGATGGGGTGCATCGTAAAAGAAGTTTGAAACTAAACAGCGCGCTCACACGGCGGTCGATGCTGCCAACTAATGGTAAACAGTTTAGTGCGGGAGAGATATGTTTTTTGGTGTTTAAAACCCGTTTTAAAATAAAAATAAAAAATGTCATTCCGCGAACGGACGGATCGGATCACATGGCACGCAAAAGCCGCGTAACTCACGTGGCGCACGTGTCTTCGAACGGTCGAGCGCCTATTAAACGCCGATAATTCCATCGTCCTGCATTCTCGTAGATCGCGAATGCCATCGGTGCGGGGCGCGAGGAATAAAAATATCCGCCCAGCCCAGCCGATGGCGGGTGATCGATGTCGAGTATCGTGGACGGAGAAGCGAAATGGATTTTAAATTCCATTTGCCAACAATGTTCGAAACCGAAACCCGGAGCGGACGCTTTCTTCCCGAGCGGCACACAGTTTTGGCGGCACCGAAATAATCCATTTATTTCCTTACACATCCTGGGTTCCGATTTCCGAGAGAAATATTGTTCGAATCTGTTGTCAAGCGGGAAAAGTTGGTCATGGAAGTGTGCGCGTCACAGTCAATTTCATTTTAATACATTTTCCACCGGGAAGGTCCCGGGCATGGGGGGCTCCGCCCCGGATGGAAGATGAGCTTTCGCCATTTTTGTTTGCCGTGCCTTTCTTCTGATGGGCCTCCGCTCCGTTGGTGCGCTGTAATGTATGGTTTCGACAGCACCGGAGCTCGGTGTTCGGGATTTGATTTCGCTGCTTAGCCTGGAGTGTGCTAGAGCGAGAGGGATGGGATTGGCTTCCCTCAGCAGTGGCCCACCGTGGGCCGACCGGAAAAAGGCTTCTCATATTGGTTAACAATTTCCAGTGACAGTTGATTGATACATGAAGAAGAATGGCGAACTCGAGGAGAAAGCAGACCACTGCCAACGGGGGCCGTCACCCGCCAGAACCCTGGTACGAACCCTGCTGGAAATTCATTTTGTCCCCGTTACGCAAAAATGACGCGTTTTTTGCAGTGGAAAATTGCTTTTCCTTCGCCGTCCACGGTGGGAGGGCCGTTTATTTATTATTAATGTGGCCACACTTGGGGAGCAGGGATCTTGGCGCGCTCTACAAGTAGCGTAGCAGCTTCATTTCGTTACCCACTAATAGAGTCCACTGTCGGGTTCCGGGGGTTCCGAGGCCACCCGGTCCGGCCCTGCCCGGCGACAAAACGAGAAACGTGTTTCCGGAAGTCGTTTTCCTTTTATCAACATTTTATTTGCATTCTCAGGTACTCGGGGCTTCCCGTGGACCCTGCCTCCCGCCCGGCGACGGGCCACGACACATTATTTATCTTCACCTGGACTTTCCGGCAGCGGAGGGACGGCACGAAAGTTTCTGCCCTGGCGTCCCCGGGAAAGAATGGCTTTTCATCACAACCTTCAAATCCCACCGGATTGAGGGAAGCCAACTAGGTTGCCCAGGTTGGCTCAAGTTAACGCGGCGGTCTCACTGCCACCGTCAGGAACAATGGTCACCGGAGAATGGGAAGGAAACCAGAGGAGCGAGGGTGCTGCGGTTTAGGGCCACCGATGTAAAGAAAAATCCGGACCGGATCCCGTGGATACAGGCGACGGGCGAAAAATAACCATAAACGCGTCACTTCAAAAGTCAACCCAGCGCCCGGAAAACCCTGTGGTCCACGCCACGCCAGGACAACATGCTGGCACCGTAAAATGAGCCATTCGCCCAGCGCCCAGCGTGATGCGGGGGAAATCTGGCTCGCACACCTTCCGGCTCGAGTGCCCGGAAAAACAGTCAAACATTTAGCCAGAAATTTGCTGTCCTTAGTCCGCCCGCTAGTGTCCCTCGGTGTGTGGCCCGGAAGGACGCCGACCGTGTACCTTTTTTTTACTCTGCTGAGCGTGACCAAAGAACGGTCTAAAAACGTGAAATGGTTTGGTGTTTTTTTTTTCACTTCACGGCGTGAAAGCTGCGCCACAAAACCGGTCTTCAAGCTCATCTCGAGCTCCGGTGCCATCCGGTGCCGCCGTCATGTCACCGTGACGGATGACGGAGAAAGAGAGATGGAGAGATAGAGAGAGAGAGAGAGGGTCGTAGCTTCCCTTGGCACGGGCCGTCCCTGTCAGCCCCGTCCCCGGGACATCATTGGGGACGCAAAAATCTGCCACCGAAAGTAAGTGCGATGTTTGTTCAGGGATTTACGCGGTCTCGCTTTTAATTTTTTGCCCCTGGCGACAAGAAAGGGCGAAAAGATGCCAGCCAAGGAATGCCCCTGGAGGGAAGGGATGGAGATGGCCAGAATGTCGGGTGGACACAACCAAACCAACCGGAGGTGTAAAATTGACACGACCGACGGTAACTAATGACGACGCTTTCGGCTGATGGCCGGTCCTGGTCACCGCTGGGTGATGGTGGTAAAAAATGTACAGTAAATTAAATGGAGAGACTAAGTCAATGTTCGGCGGCCCAGCAGATGGCGGCCCGGGTACGACGACGACGACGACGGTAAACACAATTAATGTTGTGCCATCGTGCGGGATTGAATGCTGGTGAAGGGTTACCCGGAAGGTGAAAGGCACTGGCGCGTCGGAGGAGACTTTTTT
>NC_071286.1:64118461-64154842 GCF_943735745.2 Anopheles bellator
CGCGAAGGTGATCGGAAAATGAACCCAACCACGGAAACGAATCAAGAGCAACAGCTTTTCGCAACGCTTCCGGTAACATTGGCATCGTCGACCGTGGGAGCGAGCAACACGGTTTCGCCTTTTTTAAAGTCCTTTTGCTTTCGTCTTACGAACAACGAGCTCGCGGAGGTCAATTTCGCGATCGATCGATAGGATAATGAAATTTTCCTCTGCGCCCCTTCGACCGGCTGCCTCCCGGGAAGCGGAAAGTAAATTGATGGCCATTAATCAAAAATTCAAATTTATGCATTATCATGTTTGATTTGAGCCGACGGTTAAGCCGGCCACCCGGTCGATCTCGGAACCTGAAGCTCGTCCACTCGGTCGCGCCCTGAGCACGCTGACCGCACGGAGGACCTCGACAGCCACTTGCTGTTGCCGGCGGGGTGTAAATAAATCGATCGCAGCAAGACCGGCCGATGGGCCAATCTTCAATCTGCTGGTGGAAAAGTTATCTACGTTTTGCTCGACGTTGTACCGGAGGGTTCTCTCTATCTCTCTCTCTCTGGCTCTGTCTTTCGTGATCCCTGTCGCACCCCGAAACACGCCGCGCGGCTTATGACAGTTTGATTGCTTTCACCATTCACTTCGCAATCCTCCCTACCGCTACTAGGCCGGTTTTCTTTTCCCGGAAAGCCGTGAAAAGCCGGTGGGCCACAAAAAGTGGCAAACGCCCGCAGAAGAAGGCTTCTTCAGTCAGGATTTTCGCGGACGTCGGGTGTCGTACGTGCCACTATCAATCAAACGCCCATCGAACCATTTGTAATCCCTGCTCCGGCCCTGGCGGGCGCAACGAGTTATGTGTGCTATGTTTCAATATCCTCCTGATGGGGATGGGTTTATTATTCTCCCCACTATCGGCGGCCACCACAAAGGGAAACCGGGTGCGGGCGCTAATGGGTTTACGTTCAACCCTCGAACCCGCCCGACCCGCTGAGCTGAGCCGAATATTGAACGGATTATTCGCTTTATTCTGCCAGCTAGGTGAGCTGCTGAGCAAAATGGCCATCGACGATCGGGCAAGATAACGTTATTAGGGGCTTAGGTGAGCCACATAAGCCCGTGATCAGAAAAACATTCGCCGTCACGAGGTGGCGCGTGCAAATCAAATATTTTGGGCCACAAATTAAAGATTCGCAACGTACCACGTTTACCACGGTGGCCGGAACAGCTTCCAACGCAACAGCTTCCAGCGTGCACCGAAAGTGGGGAAATTTTTAAACAACCCAACATAATTTAGTTATCATCCCCATTACTGTGCCCAACGTTCGCGATGCAGAATAATAAATACAAACATTCTAAACACCGAAGGTTCAACGGCCACACATACAGGGACAGTTCGCCTCGAATCGCAAAATCTTCTCGAACATGTGCCGGCACTTAAACCCGCCGGATGGTGCTTTGCGAATGGAAATTTGTCGGATTGTCGGAGAAAATTGCTTCACTTTTCAAAGTCAACCTACCGTGCGGGGTCGGCACTTGAGTTCACGCATAATCCGCCCATCGAAGGGTTGACTCGTGGGCAGAGAGAGAGGGGGCCAGGAATCGACACACACAGTGCCGGTGAGCGACACAGCTGACATCTGGTCGGCTTTTAAACAATGGGAACCTCGCGAAGGGTGCGGTGGTGTGTGAGGTCTCTTGAAAGGCTCATCGAATCCGAGACACACGACGCGTAGCAAAGGTCCTGCCCATCCTGCGTCACCTTTCGGCGAAGGTGACGCCCGCCTGATTTGCATATATGCAATAGGGAGCGTGAAACTTTGGCGTTCGTACGCAAATCCTGGCCCCTTCTCCGTAATTCCGAGTCTCGAGCTCGTGGAGCTCAAGTGGAAGGACTTCGAGTGGCATGCGGACTCTCCAACCAGCCAGCCAGCCAGCCAGACCGGAGTGGCTGATCTTTGCCTTTTGTTTTGCGGACTATTTTTGCATCTTTCAGCCTACCCGAGGGAGGCTTCTTCGGAAGCCGCACCAACATAAGGAGATTTGTTTGATTATTCATCATGGCCAAAGATATGGTTCGGCGTTGTGTTGCATAATTTGCGCAATCGGAATCACAATGGTGACGCGCAATGCGCGCCACTCGTAATAGCGTGCCAGACCAACGTCGGGGTTTAAGGATTGGCCACTGCCACCCGGAGCTTGCGATAAGCTTAATTAATATCAAGCCGCCTTGTGACTGTTGCCGGCAGGATGGCAGATAAATGTGACGGCTAACATTCACCGTATCGGGTTAGGATCTGTTAAATGGTTCCTCAATTTCTTCGGCCCTTGCTCAGCAGCTGGAACACCTACCGACGGGTGGTGGCCGACGGGTCACTACGCTACATTAAACAATTTTTGATGATAACACTAATCTCCGTTCCGTATCTTTGGGCGTTCTTTTCCGCTTCTTTCGTTGGAACGTTCGTGGCCTGACAACGCCACTCCACCACCAAAAGCCAGTGAATGGCCACTTCGCACCCACTTCCACCCGAATGGGCGTTTGAATGATAAGGGAAATTTGAACGAGACCGTTCACCGCTTCGGAAAGTCACCGAAGTGGCGGACTGTGCCACGCGCCACGCCGAGTCAGCTGTCGCAGATGCTAATGTCTATATGGCGAAATAATAAGGGAAAATATTCAATTTATCACCCCACCGACAGCGCGAATCTAGCGGACTCGATGAGCCTTTCGGTTTTTTCCCGGGCGGCTGGCGGTGAAGACACGAAGCCAGCAAGCGAGGCAAACGAGTCGTGCCTAGTACCGCCGCTGGCAAGACGTTGACGAACCACGCGATGAAAGACGCCGTCAGCGTACTAGACAAACGTACCCCATCCTGCCTGAGTGTTGAACCGGGCCAGGAAGTATCCGATGAAAGCCGAATCGGAAAACGATGGCGATGGCGAGTCGGCTCCAGGACCTGGCCCGGCTTGCCGTTCGTTTGACGGGCCTCTTCTACGCGATACTAACGATGATGGTTGATGACTTATCACATTATTTACGCCAACAGCAATTTATTACCAGCTTCTGGCCGTGTAGGACAACGCCCGCGGGAGCGGGTTTTGGGAGAGATTTTTTTGCCTCAGCTTCACGCACCGGGACTCTAATAACGGTGGCGGACGAATGCCATCGCGCACAGGATACAGCCTATTTCCATACGACAAGCCGCGTAATTATTGCCTCACCAGGAATGGCACGGCCGCGCCACAAAACGGCATTCCGTGACGATGGGATGTGATGTGGAAAAGAACCGGCAGGCCGTGTGGTGGGCAAAGCGTGACAAAATGGGAATTGAACTGGGAAGCGTAAAAAGAGGGACACAATGTCTACTGTACTGTAGGTGACGGGATGGGTTATAAAAAAGCATGTCATGAGTTTTCCGCCTGCCAACGGGACGCGGCCGCACTGTGTACCGGTATGATTAATGGGAAGTGAAGATTAAACATGGTGGAGCGCTGCCTTCGCGGGCGGCACGTTCCTGCTGGTCCCGGTAATCTCTCCTCCTTTTCATCTTTTCATTACCTTTCAGCCTGCGTTCTGCTCTGCCGATCCAAAAAGGCAATCAATTCATACCCAATAAAACAGGAATTGAATAATGTTTTTAAGTACCATCTAACTATTCACACATATCGGCACGTGGTTCACTACGTCTCTAGGTCTCTGCGTTGAGAATCGGGATGTTTTTAACACACACAAAATGTTTATAAAATTTTCATCCAAATTTCTTTTTTTTTCGAAGTATGTACCATCGCTAGCTATACATTCCTCCTATCTCTCTGCTAAATCATGGATTCCCAGACAAAATAATTCTTAGACTTTTAAGTAAACTAGTCGTCCCATTTCCATTTCCTTATCGAAAAACGAAGTCTGCTCAGTCAATACGTGTACCATCGATGAAAAAGAATGATATTCGGAAAGTCTCAAGTCTGGTGAATAACGCGGGGAGGGATAGCAGCTCCCATCTACGTTGTTTAATAGCATCCTGAAACAGTTTTGCTTTTTGGGTTCATGGAAGCATCAGGCCACGGACCACCAGCCGCCTCCATTTCGGATAAGAGAAGCGGCTTTTTGGTCGTTTTTCGATCAATGCATGGTCTCAGTAGCAATCTGAATTAAGGTTTTCATCAGGTTTTAGGAGCTTGTGTCACATCACACCTTTCTGTTCCATCAGAAAGTCCGTTTTTGGAGTTCTTCGAGGCTTTTGTTTGTTCAGTCAAAATCGCCATTTAGAAACATTTTAAACCACCACCAAGTTGACATGGTCTAACCCTTTGCCAAGATGGGTTGCAAGCGGAAATAATTTTTTTTCGACCTGAAACTGGGAAGTCGCAATCAGCAGCTACAGCCATCTTATGACATCCCGATTCTCAACGCTTAGACCTCGCATAGGTATCTAATGCTTTAATTTGTTATCGTTTGAATCAGAATCGGAAGCATAAAATAATTACCGAACATTACAAACCTTCATCACCAACAAGAATCAAAGTACATAATTTCCTTGTTACGTCCATAATTTTGGTTTCACTTCATGTTCACGATTGAGGAACACGATTCTACACGCCACAAACGAACACGCGTTTAATGTTCACTTCGTCACTCTCCACCGTGACCACGAATGGGGTCCATAAACTGACCATTGGCAAGTGCTCCGAGAAGGGTGGGAGCTCACAAAATTCACCTCCAAATGGCTTTTCGATAAAGTATTAATGAATCGACAAAAGCTCGACACGAGCAGACAGTCTGGCGCAAAGTTTGGTGAAAAAGTCCAAAGCATCTTCGGCGGCGGCTTCGGCGCGGTCTCCGAAACAAAATGCCATTTGATGACGTTGACGTTGTGCGATTACGGTAGTTAATATTTTATCGTCCTCGTCAGCCACAGTCGCCACGTAGTAGCTATATTGTTTTCAAGCGGCGGGAAGATAACAAACTTGATTCGTCCGCCGTGTAGAAGTTTTGTGGTCGTTCACAAATTTTATTCGATGTGAATTTACGATGGAAAACTTCCATTCAGCGGCGGAGTTCGATAAAAATCAAGTCAACAGCCGACCTAACACTTTCCGATTGTCGTTCACTTCATGGATACACTTCATTGAACCAAAGCCTAAGAAGTTGTGTTAAAGCAAAAGAATCCTTGTTAAAATTTAAAGGGAGTTTTTTGCATTTTTTTTCCCTTACGTAGCACGTATTTAAAATGTTGACACGATATGTGACACAATTAATTATTGCCCTCGCTGCTTCTTTACCAACCTATGTCATAGGAAAAACCACAAAACCGTCATCGCTCGTGTGATTTGGCACTGTCATGTGGCTTCGAAATGCGCCGCTGGCGTTGCAAATTAAATCATGATAAGCTTCGCCAACTTTCCGGCATGAATAAGATTTGAAGCATGTAAGACGCAAAATGAATTTCACAATGCGAGAGGCGCCAGGGCAGGGCGCATCAGGCGGGGTCACGGAGTGGAACGGAGCATTTTTGCGTGCTTTCTGACGGATGAAAAATTATACACGACAAACGTGAAATCCATTGCGCCATCAAATCGCGTTAACGATAAGACGAAACGCTGTCATAAAACGGCACGGCACTTGGCAACGGGGAATCCGTGGGTTATCCGTTCCGTGGACGATGATGAAAACAATAAGCGAGAATGGAATCTCTACATTCTGTGGCATTCCACAAATGTTTACGGTTCTTATATTGCAGAATACATTGAGCATTCGTGAGCAAGCGTGAGCTCTGGCAACTTCGGAGAAAATACAATAAGTTACAGTATTATTGAATAAAGGTATGCGTTTCTTTCCCAACATTGCTTTACTGAAAACATATAAATTACGTATTACCGTTGGTGATGTTTAGCTAAGCTTCATTGTCCATCAAGTCACATTAAAACCCAGTCACACAAAGGCCTACCCTCGGGCGTCCCGGTTCCAACCCTCAACCCTCCGGGGGAACGTTTTCATTATCATTTCGATTCGCTTTTTTTTTTGTGCTTCGCAATTTGTCTGCAAAGCCGCTTAGGGGACAGTATTCGGGGCTTTCGTGAGCCTTGCCCCGGTACGAATGTGCCGATCGATCTCGGCACAATGGCCCTAAGAACACTTTTCGCATTCATTGCCAGCTGCCAACGCACATACAGCGATGGAGCGTACGGGCGCGGTGCCAGTTTTAAACGACTCATCCGACAGCAAACACCGAGGAGCTTTAGGGCAGGGCTTTCCAACAAGTCCCGGGCGTGTCAAAATGATGACAAAACTGTATAAACAAGGCACAGAAAAGCCCAAACTTGATCTTTGTCGGGCCTCACTTTGCATTTGCTATTTTATTTTCCACCAGTTTTTCCGTGCTCTTTGCGCCTTCCCGATGGAGGCGCATGGTTGCTGACGTGCGAGTACGGGGAACGCTCGGTCGCAGCTGGCACGGGTCGGAAGAATTGGTTTTTTGCTTCACCCGCCGAGCGCGCCGAGAAGCGTCGTCCCCAAGCGGGGTTTTGGGTGAATTATTCCCAACCGACAGCGACTAGCGACGTTTTCGAGCGCCTTGCTCGGCGATAGGTTGCACATTATGGTTGGGATTTAGCTGCTGATGGACGCTATAAGGGCACCGCAATTTGGCACCTACCGTACCTTCGATTCAACGACGTTCGGCGGGCCGCTCACAGCCCACACGCTCACAGGGGACAGGAATTAAGAACGACAGCGCGACTGGCAGCGCCCGTAGAATAGTGGGTGTTATTTGTGTCAGCAAATAAATAATTTATTTCCCCTGAGCTTGGCATCGAGCAGTGCTCGAAGGATCTTGCTCGGCAGTGCAAGGACCCCCCGTGGCTACGGAGCAGACGCCCAGCGGGGCTTACGTATCCGGGCGGGGCGTACCGAGACCTGTTTTGATTGTTGTGTAATCAGAAAACTTTCCCTCCGATTATGCCATCTGTTCCCGTTGGCCCCGGGGGCGGCACCAAACGCGTTGGAGCAACTTTTGCCACCGTTTCGCGTAGAATCGAGCCTCAAGCCCGTCGTATCCAATCATTTTTGTCGGGCTTACGGTGCGGATGGGTGTAAACGATCGCATACTCAACGCCGTGCGTAATTATCACTTCCGGAACTGTCGGAGACGGCAAGTAAAGGTTCCATCGTCTGTTTTCCATGTCACTGCTGTCACGGGGGTTCTGCGTCGGAGCGGTGACATGCTAAAGGTGTGATCATTTCAAAACCATAGGGAGGGTGTTTGATTGACGCACCTAGATAGCTTAGTGTGACGAGGTCTTATGGGGCCGATGCGAAAGTTGTACCTCAAACTATTCTGCCTCACAAACTGCTATTTTCTGCCAACAACCGACGTAACCTTCGTTGAATTTTCACGTCTCATAAACATAGTTTAAAAATTGCTCTATTCAGCACTTATCGATTGACGTAAAATATGATTTTTATTCCAAAATCGGCCCAATGCTATCGATCGGCGTCCTTCAATATTGTTGATCGATCGCGCAAATATGCTGCGATAAGGGATGCCGGAAAAATTCACTGGTGCAAACTGGCAGCAAAAACTAAACCGGGAGCGTCCCGTTTTTTCCCGCGGGTATAAACAGCAAACGCATTGATTTTTCCACTCACAAATCACTGCTGCTCAAGAGCGTGTTTGGGATCCACCTCAGCTACGCACCGAGCCAGAGGCCGTCGGCCCGGCGAAACGGAAGGTAGGCTCCGGGTTCGGATAGCGAAAAAGGGCTCAAAGTGTTTTTCCACCAGGAGTTGTCCGGTTTTATCTCCGCAAACGAATCATAATCCTGCCGGATATTCTCAGCCTTGCGCAACCACGTGACGGAGAAGAACGAAAGCGTCGTCCGCGTCGGCTTTCCGCGGGCCGGGGAGCGGCCCAGCAGGGGCAGGTTTCCCACCGCGTCATCCGCTTGACGGTAAAAGGATACGGAGCTTCCTTTTTTGTTGGGCTTTGTGCAAAAAGAAAAAAAAACACCCGTACCATGTAACGGGCACACGAACTTCACGCAGTCGCAGCGGAAGGGACTAACGATAGGGCTTTTGTTGGTTTGGCCCGTAACCATCGACCCCGGAATCGCTTTTTCGTCCGGTGGAAAATTAACAACAAAAAAAAAAACGGAGGAAACCGAAACGCCCCGAAACCATGACTTACGCCTGAAGTGTGGCGAAATGTGTGTTACTGCTTTTTTTAATTTTCCACAGCAATGCCAGGCTCCGTGACCGGGAACCGGGGAACTGCTGCCGTGCTGCAAGTCAGCCTCGGAAGCCACTTGCCAGCGGAGGACACAGACAAAAGCGGCCACCATTGCTTGTACAAACAATCATAAGCCGCCTTCGCTGCGGTCCACCGAGAAACCGGACGCCACGCTGCTTAACCAAGGTTTTCTTGGGAAACTTTTGCCGGACCAAGAAATATAAACCATCCCTGCGTGGACCCTGCGGGCCGGCGCGTGAACACAGGCCACAGCGAAACAGCCAGCAGCGCCAGCCGACGGTGGACAGCGCAGAAAAAATAAAACAAATAAAGCATGATTTCTTAAACATTCCGGCCGTGGAAGAAGCGCAGCACGGGAAAAGGCAACCGCCCGGCAAATGGCCAGTGTCGCTGGCGATTGTTTCCTTTACGTGTTCGCATCTCCCCGGCGAGTGGCTGTGGTTAGAGGCGGCTTTTGGCGGCCCACAAGACACTGGCGGCCACATCGGCTTCTGCTGCCTTCTGTTCGGCCCTTCAGGTTGTTTGATCATGGCTTTGGGCAAGTAGATTGAATACAATTGAAAATGGAACCATGAAGCACCGAGAAGTGAGCAAACAAAATTAGAGAAGCAAAAAGGCATGAACTGACCTCATTGTAATACAAACAGTGCTACGCCGGTACGCTGTGTGGTGAGTCAGCAGAGATATCCCAAACACCGAACAAAACGGGAAAAGCGCCCGCCGTTTACCTTCGATGAAAGGTCACCGATATTACCGTGATTGTGGCCGGTGAAAAGTAAGTTAGTGGGGACGCCAACATTTGCCGTGGCCGCACTAGCAAGCAAAGGCCGTTAAATGTTTTACAGTAGCATCAAAACCAAACGGTGCCAACGAAAGTTTGAGAATTCATTAGAGGAAGGAAAATTGGACAGTGTATTATAAATTTGGGAAGGAAACATTTCAGAGAGAAATGAAACCAACCGATAACCGAAACCAAAAATGGAATCCCAAAAGTCCAGGATGACATTTTCTCTTTAATTAGTTGAAATCGTAATTGGTTGTCGGCCCGTTTTGGTCTCTGAAAGTAGCGCTAGCGGACTAATGCTTTAGAAATAGGCTGAACCATTTGGTGGGATTCGGAATTGCGGATCTTAATAATATGCAAAACGAACGCCAACAAAAAAACATTGCCATTAGACGTTGAACACGTAACGAACGGTAACGAATGCGAACCGAGCCTAACGGAAAAGTTACAAAAATACAGAAAAATTGAAGACGCCATTCCACCACGGTGCGAATTGTTTGTGAAATGAAAATTTATGATTTTGAATTACTTCCTACTTTTCCGAAGTTGAATAGAATGAATAGAATAACAAAACTTCGAATGGCCAATCAGCATGCTTAAAGATGCGTAGTTTAGTTGGCAGTAAAACAAGCCATCGCATTCTCTGTACATTAAAATCAATTATTGAAGTCTTTACGGGCGGGCGCATTTCCGAAAAATTCGCCAACAATAATAATCACCATTAATGAAGAAATGGCAAAGTATACCCAAAGTTCGGTTGTTCCGCATTTTCCCATGCTGACTTCGCACCCATAATTGACCGTGGGAAGCAGGACGGCCACGACAATGTAGAGGCGCCTCCTCTAAACACGGGGGCCTCTACCGACGGAACGGAACGGAACCGAACGTACCAATCACACAGCTACCACAGCGCGACGTTAAACGACGAAAATTGTTTACTCTGCAATTACAGTGACTTACTCCAATCAAAGCAGCCGGAGCATCGATTTTCGCATCGACCGCCGACGGTGGATGATTTGGCGAAAATGTTTGACAAACGGCGGTCCTGGTGATGGCCGACGGGCGCGTCCTTTTCTGGGGGGCGTTCTCTCGGTTTTTACCATTTTCCCGATGGCAAGTAATTGATTGCCTTTGATGATATGTTTCAACAAGTTGGCGACGTTTCCTTCAGACTGCGGCAAGGCAGTGAATGTGCTGCGTACTGTCATCTTTTGGCTCGTATAAAAAGGCCTACTACGGAGTTCAATTATAAATCTCCCTCTAGACGAATGATTTTCCGATAAAATTCGATTCTTCTTCGGCGCAACTGAAACACGTGATTGTCCTTCTTAAATTGCATCCATCGACCATACGCCTGGCGCACATCCTATCGGTGCCTCCGATAATTAAATTCCAAGCACTCAAACGATGCTCGTATGCCCGATGGAAAGGAAAGTATTTTCTTTACACCCAAATCTCGCACACTTTCCATGCAAAGGCCGTCGGTTGGATTGGAACCTAACCAATTCCTTCTCGGGACCATCCCTCGTCAATCGTTGGCTTCCCGATAATTCCTACATTGTGATGAGCAAATTGATTTCTCTATCGTACCGACCGAGCCAATGAGCTTAAGCGCGGTAAAAGAGACGCCCCGAAGGCTACGTTCCAAAGGGGAATGGAAAATGAGAAAGGCAACCGACCATCGACAACGAAGACTTTGTCGAAGAAAAATCACTCAACCGTAGCTAAACGAGTACCGACAGAACTTAGGTCCCATTTGGTCCCTGCAATCGTTGCGTTGTCCTTGCGTGCGTTAGCGAAACAGTGGAAAAGAAATCCCTAACGGCACCTTACACGAAACGATAGGCAGCTCCAATGCCGATGTTTTAAACAAACGTTTCGGTAGCTTCCAAAACAGGCGCAATTTTTTCTCCGTGACCCTTGCCAAGAGGCAACATACTAATAGATTCGAGTTTACAGCATCCCCGGAGCAGCGAGATTAATGTGCACCGAAATTGCGATGCTAAAGGTGCGGTCATTCGCCTCCTTTCGCTTATGCCTTTCGGGCTTCGAGCCGTTCGATTTCGGCCCACCGCTTAGGGATGATCACGTTTTGCACCGTCGACTTCGATTTAGGTCACCAACCCGTTTTGGCCCTTGTTTCGCCCGGGGCCCCGGGGGCGGCCACACGCAACAGGTGGTCTTCGTTCGCAGACCGGACCGGATCCTTAAAGGGCTGCTTGTTAAATTTTAAATTAAACCATTCCGACCCGCGACCCGATTCGTGCCCTTTCGCCGATGGCATTCGATGGCAGACTTTGAGCACGGTACCTCCTGAAAACCGGGTGGGGTTGGGGGTACATTAAAATTTCATAATTTTATCCGCCTGACGCGCGGAAATGCACGTCCGGCCTTGCCGGCGGGCGCGCGTGGGGCAGGACAACTTTATTCACCGACACACGGTTCGCCAATTGTTTGCCTAATCCTGCCGATGTTGTCACTTGAGTTGATGGTGCCCTCGGGTCAGTCAGGGCCGAAAAAAGGGTCCCTCCTCGGTGAGCAGTAATTTATGAAATTGAACATGCGTGACCAGCACCGTATCGTGGTTTTATGTCGAAGGCTTAGCGCACGTTACGCTGACCGGAAGTGTACGTCATTATCGTTCGGACGGTGCCATAAATAAGGCGTTGGTATGCCGGCCGCCTTGGGTGTGTGCCTTCTTGACCTTTGCCGGCAATAAAACCGACCAAATTCCGATTTGTGGTTTTCTCAATCTTGATGAATCGGGTTGTGCGTCCCGGAACCGGTCCCGAGGTTGCGAAGGAAATTGGTTTCCAATCAACCGGCCAATGGCCAAGACCGGACGTCCAAGGGCTGCTAAACAGCCTTGCAGGACGCACGGTGCTAATCAGTCCACGGCGGACGCACCATCTGATTCGATCGATCTCATTTCCCGAGAATGGGAAATTTACCTATTCCGTCGGCCAGGCCCTGCGACCCATCGGTCGGCTCCGGTGACCGACCGGAAACCCGACCGGCAGTGATGGATAGCTTGGTTGGTGATGCCCCCGAAAAAAAGGATGGGTACAATCGACCTGACCCTAGGAAGCGGTTGAAGAATTTATTACCTATCTAAGGCCAAGGGATTACCACGTCCCGAAAGAAACATTGCACCGGAACAAAGAAATCGACACACGCGGCCAACCGGGAGCGGGAATCAGTGCTATAAATTTAATTAAAGTCGTGGTTGAAGAAAGAAAAGCATTTGTTTTTTTTTTGTTGTTTTCCCTAAGGACGTATGCGCACAAAAGTGAATGAATTAAGGCAGTTCCCAAAACTCGTTTCCGTTGTTGGCTGATCGTTTATTTGCTTTCGCAAAGGAAGCTCCGATCTCGGTGCAGCACTGGTCTGCTACCAGGGCTACCATACTGGAACCGCCGCCCCCCCCCCCAAAAAAGTTTCCATCCACAGAAGACACGTCCAGGAACCCCCGAAAGATTTCGCCGAGAAACATCGGAGAACACGGCGTCTGGTCAGCGTACGATAACACAACCCAACCGGGGCGAAGTAATGTGTGCTGAAAACTAAATCCCAAACTAATTTGCCCTTCCCGACAGACCGACGGACCGAGTCCACGACCGACCCGGGTCCCGGAGGCTAGCATATCGAATGGGGGTATTAATAGGACCTTGTCTTCTGTGTGATTGATGATGTGAACCGTTCCCATCGAAACCGACCGACCACGACCACGACGAGAGACCCGCAACGGAATCACTCGCATAAATCCAGCTAATTGAAACAAACTATTACGTCCTGGGGCTGTTGGGCCCGGACCCGAACCCGGAGCCAGTTACATCCTTGATAAGCGCTCGTCGGATTAGCACGAACCATTCAATCGGTTGCGGTTGAAGCGATGCTGCCGTAAGCCAGCTGACGAGTGGATGAATCACATTCGATGGAATAGACACTCGCTGGAGCGCTTTAAAGGAACTCAACTTCAAGCGGATTATTGTTCTGCTGAACGTCCAGTCAGTTGATGAAGATAAATTTGGAATTAAACGTTTGCTTCCAAGTGACAAGTTTCCTTCAATGAAAGGCGGGTCCTTTTAATTTTTACGTGCACGGCTTCGCCTAGCATAAGTTACAAACGACACAAACGGTCAAACTCCGAAGTGAAACGAAACGGAAATGAACATGCTGCTGAAACAAGAGAGCAGACAGGACAATTGGTTCGCACAATGCAAGGAACGGACCATCCGAAAATGGAAAGCCCTTTGTTGCTGGCCTCTGAAGCGACAGCGTTCATTGCATCTTACCAGGTTTGTTTGTGGGATGTCCGTGTAAATCAGTGTTCATTTTTTATTGTTTCACGCAATTTGTTACTGACATGGCCGGCAACATCCCGACGAAGTACGGAGTGTGGCAAGTCGCTTCTTTTTGAAGTAATAGCGATCCTGGCGCGATCACGCTTGAGCTACCACCGAAACAGAATTGTATCAATTTATGTCTTCAGGTTAAAATATGTTCTTCAATTGTCAACCCCAGTCGCTTCGGTGCTTGACTTTTTCCGTGGGGCTGCCGTCGTTGTCGTCTGTCGATTCAATTTGAAGTAAAGGGACATCGATACCCGCAACAGCCCGCAATCTGTAGCCCGCGAGGTTCGAGATTTCCCTGGTCGGGTCTCCTGGGTCGCTTTCCGCTTCATTTCAACCAGTGACACCTACACGAATTGTTGGCAGATTGTTTCAAGTAGTGCCCGACAGGTTGGAACGGTGAGCGGTTGGCGAACTGGCACAAGTCAGCGGGCGAGTCTTGACGCAATTGCTAACCTCTGACTGCTACTGGCCCGAATGGTGCCTGAACCGAAACGGAAGAAATGCCACTTTGTGGAGCACTCCGAAGCGGCACTCTTCTGTGTCAATGTTTTATTTGCTTTCCTTTCGATTGAGTTTATCGATTCGATCGAGAAATGTGAACGCGTCAATTTCGAGCCACGCTTTGCGCCAAATCCTTGCGCTGTTAAAGATGTCTCTCGGGCTTCCGTCCGGTCTGTCGATAGGGATTGGGATATTTCCAATTTAGCTATACAGCCTTTAAAATAAAAGCGGCGGAGACACATTTCGGTGGCAACATCATATTGCAGGGCGTGGCTGGCACTCAAAATGACCAGTATGCGCCGCTGGACACCGCTGCTGAAGTGTTTGGACAAATCATGCTCGATTATTGCTGATGAAGTTATTTGTTAACTCGCTTCGCAGGGTGCTACAAAAAGTGGTCCGCGTCCGTCTCTGGTGTCCACTTGCTATATGGGGCCTAATCAATTTCGTGTGCTCCGGTACCGGGAGCCTGTGGAACAGATGAGCCCGTCCTGCTTTCCCGACGATGCAAATGGTCACTTGTTTGTTTGGTAGCTGACGATACCCTGTTTGACTGCAACCTGACCCGGCCGGTGTCACCGAAGTTTCCGGAAGTTGTAAACTTGTTTTTATTGCCCACTTGGCTACCCCACGGATGCAGGGCTTTGGTAGTTTTTCCTTTTTTCACGATATTTTGTGTCGCCACTCTCGGCAGCATCACAATCGCGGATCGCCGAAGATTGTCGATTCGCCCGCAGCCTTCAGCTAATTGAAATGGTTTCGCGATAACCTTGCGCAGCTTCGCATCATTCGTCCGTGCCATCCCCCCCCCGGCAACTTCCGGTTGTCCCCGAAGATGAGCATAAATTTTTGAAGTGCCTATAAATTTTATCGTCCATCAGCGTGCACGCCACGCGCCAGTTTCACCGAGGCCGAGCTCCAAGCGGCTCGCTGGAAGGTTTAAGGCTGCCGCGGGAAGATTTGTAGCCTTTTTTTGTGTGCCGACCCAGGGGCGCCATCGGCACACCCGACTCGGCGCACAGGAAGCGGCCATCGTCATTGTCAACCGCTTCGTTTCGCTCTCCTTTTCCACGGCCCGGTTGGCATCGGCCCGTATTTCTTGGCTTCGCTACTCAACAATTCAGCGCCAGATTTAAGGGGGGGCCTGCTCGCAAGTCAGCAGCCGCTTCCGGGAGGACTTGGCAGGACTAATTCTTCACTGCGCCAGTGTGACTTCATTGTTTCGCGATGCCGACGACAGCTTGGGGCCACCACCACCGTCGTCATCGTCGTTGTCGGGGCTTCAGTTTCAGCAGTTTTGTTTACCTTCTTTTTGTTTTTACGACGGCCTCATGCTAGGGCAATGTCCTTGTGGAGCAGGAAATAAATTCGTTGACTTGCCAATACCCACAAGGACTTTAATTAGACACACGCGGAGAAAGCGAGACGGGTGCTTCGAGAACAAACAGTCATCTATTGCCATTACAATTTATGGCAACGAATGGCTACGATAATACTATCCAGCTAAGTGAGCTACTACTGTGACCGAATAATATCGGGAAACAGAATTCTTTAATTCCGTAATCACCGTACACGCCAGACTTAGCACCATGTGACTTCTGACTATTCAACTCAAGAGGCTCAGTCAATAGTGGAGATAGGATCCTAAACGAAGAACGGGTCAAAGGTCATTCCAAAAAGGAACATTTCGGAGCGTTTCAAAAGTCGGAACAAAGTTAGGCATTGATGTATTGCATAGACTAGGGATTACTTTTAAGGCTATGTCCTAGATTTAAAAGAATAAAGAAAGAAATTTCGAGCTATTGGAGATTTCCCGATTTTGGTCACAGCAGAATAGTAATAAAAACTGTATGAAATCTTGAGCTTCGTTTTTTCTTCCCACAGCAATGGCGTTGACTCGATATGTAACCCAGGAACAATTTCCTCTTGCGAATGATAAATTCGTTCGCCCAAAAGAGGTTCATTGGAAAACAATTAATAAACCTCTCGGTCTGTGATTCATTACAAAACTTTCCCATTATCGATCAGCGAGCGTCCGTAAGGGGCCTGCACCCGTAAAGAGGTTTGGGTGGTAGGAAAATAATGGACCCAAACAACTCCTCGGTTCAGCTCCAGCGAACCACCGGAGGGTAGCGGGATGGTAACACAAAACAAGCTCCCGGCCCGGTATCTTTTCCGCTATCTTTAAGAAGTTTGTGTCCGGTCGGTAGCATTTTTCAAGCCTTATCGCGCACGCCATTCCCATCCCCCACTCGACCACGGACGTGGCCACCGCCGGATTCCCGTACTACCTGGCACGGCGGTTGAGAATTCCTTCGGGCCCCACAGTCAGTCAGTCCGGAAAGTTCCGGTTTCCCACATCATTCACTTTCGGTCCTATCCTGGGATAAACTTCGCCTAGCCTAGCCCAAACCATCCCGTACCGGGATCCTTACCGGTCCTCGACAAATGGCGATAAATAGGCTCGAAGATGCGGCCCGGGCAATCTAGCCGGAAAAAGGGTTTTCCTTCCCGGAACGGGACGAAAGAACAAAACTTTCTCACCACACCCCCAACAAAACAGACACGCACAACTCGGTCCGGACCGGATGGGGTTCCGTTTGAAGTTTTAAGCTCACATTCTTACAATGGCACCGCAACGCTCCATCATCAAGTGGGGGCTCACGGCCTCCCGGATTGCCTTGCTTCTCACGTGCCAACTCCCGTCGGGGAAAATAGTTTCATAGCCCATCACTCCAATCACGGGCCACTCAGGGTGAAGCCACCAGGATCTCCATCACCGTGCCAAACACACCCCATCATTCGATGAAGCCGTTCTCGAGGTGACGTAGAGCATCCCAGCCGAGGCTAATTCACTTTCTTCACGCGCAGTACTTAATTTGCACCTCACCGGGAACTACCGGAGCGAAAGTAGAACGGAAGCACGCAAATAAACACGTAAAGTTATGGGCCACACCCATGCACCGCAAATGTTTCCAGCTGTTCCCAGCAAACGAGCCATCGGGAAACGAGATTTCTTTTGCCACAACGTGTGATAATAATTAATATTTTTACGGCCATTCCATGGAACCCGGCTGACCGAACCACGCGAGCGATGTTTTCAAAAATCCATTTAATGGCACAGCATAGAAAGTGTGCATGTTTACCGAGCCCGAGCCCGGACGACCGTACCCGCGGGACCGTATGGTGGAATCATAAAACCGAAACCCGCTTTCCGTATGTCATCAGCACAGATCTCGGCCAACTCGGAACAACAAACTTCATCCATCCCCAGGACGGCGGGCTTTGATGCCGGCTCCAGATGTGCCGTGCCGTTTAGTTCCCTTCTGGGTGCTTTTATTGCCGGCAGCCACGCCAAGTCAGCCATATGTCGAGGGTTTTGTCCAATTTTCACAACGTTTTAAACGTGTAATATAGTTCTGGATTTTTTACGCGAACTGAATCCATTTGAAGCCGTTACAAGCTTTTCGTTACGTTTGAGCAAAAGGGCAAAGAACCTGTTGTGAAACGAATTAAAAGAAGCTTCACGCGAAAGTATAGCGACCAAAGTCCGTGAACAAAAATCCAAATCCAATTTCCCCTAGTCAACATGGCACGAACCTTGCGTGTCCACCGGAGTGTATCAACAGAACCCGTGTCGTGCGCATTTCTAGTCGTGAAACGAAATTATGTTCTCCATATTATCAAATCACGGGCCGTGCCGTGTCCCTTTCGCAGATGGCACACGCACCGAAGGAAGGAATCCTCCCGTTATTCCCACGCCAACATGGGCATCCCCTTTTGGGAAACATTCAATACCTCGCCGGATCCACCGTCAAAGAGAAGCGATTTACGTTGAGCTGCTTCCTCCGACCGACCGACCGACCGGCCGGTCAAGCTCTCACTCCGGATGACCCTCCGGCAAGGAGCAGTCGTCTTCATTGGTCGCCGGCGCCGGAGACGTGTAAAGTTTACACTTCTTGCGAAAACATCAATTTCGTTTCAAACAGAAAGTCACTCCACGTCCGGACACCGCACCGTTCTTACATATTCAAATGTGTTTGCGAAGCGAACCTCGGGACACAATCTTGGGACGGTGGCATCTCCCGCGCACTAATCGACTTGTTCCAGACCCCAGCCGGAGCTCCGGAGTTGCTCCGGTGCCGCTCGACTGATCGGGAACATATTTAATAAACTTTTTAATAAGATTTTCTCATCCAACCGGCGCCGGAGCGCTGCCCAAGGACACCGGCACCACCAGGAGTGGCTCGCCCGACGGTTGTGTGTATTTAAAATTCATATTTTACTCCACCGCCACGTCTCCGTCATCAGCTGGTGGATTTTACAAGTTCTGCTCAAATGGAAGATGAGATTTCGCGGCGGGTTGAAAATGGGCAGGATGGCCCCATCGGTAGCAGCGTCGTCGTGAGCCGACCTGCTTTCCGCCACATCATCCCATTTTCTGGCTGCATTAACAAACCGGCCGGCCACCGGGAAAGCTGTTTTACGCACAACATTTGGACGCTACGCGACGACCAAGGCGACGTCCATTCTAGCCAATCTGCGGCAGGATTTAGCTAATGAATCTCGTGCAGCCGACCCGGCGATCCTGCGGGTAAGTGGATTGCTCTAATCGATGATTGTGCACCTCGAGCGGAAGTCGCGAACGGACACACAGCGAGGTCCGTGCCCCAAAACCGGATCAGTCAACTCCAATCCGAGCGCGCCTAATCCAGCTAATTCTGTTCACGAAGCCCACGAATCCGGCCGGTCCGAGTCTTCATGTTCCTTTCTTGCGTCCTTACGTCCAGCCGGACCAGGATCGGGAGTAGCCCCTTGCGGTCGCTGGAAGTTTCGCACCAGTCTTGGGTGAGATCACACAAACCGAATACCGAGACCGAAACTTTTTGTCCATTTATCGAAAAGGGGCGAAAAGTGCGCCGCGGTCTACGGGAAAAAATTGATTTTCTTTTTTTCCCTTTGGTAAAAGGAAACGACTTAAAAAGAGGGTGAAACTTTTCCCTTGAAGTACAGGTTTTTTTGCCAGGATTTGCCACCGGCAGCGAACTCGCGTAGTCAGCAAGTTTCGGTCAGTTTCGGTTTCTTCGTTTCTGTTTGCTTTTTTGGCCACCTTTTTGCTGTGGCCATTTTGTTGCCAGCCATCGTGTTTAATCCGGCACGGAGAGTTACACTTCGTCGTGGCCGATCTCACTCTTGGCTGGCCATCTTGCCAGGATCAAAGCATATTGATGGCCGCGCCATCCCGTTCACTTTAGGCGCATTAGGGGCAGTCATTTATGCAGTGTAACTATCAGTTTCAATTAGTGCTTATGTTAGGATGTAAGACTGTGGCGAAAAAGTAAGGAGAACAAATATTTTTATTTCTAAGTCGGCTACACTGTTCTGGGTCGAATTATATGTCGAAATACTAATTAGCGTCTTTGCGATACGGGTCCTTTTATGAACAGTTAAAAGTGAATTCTTCGTTTTACGTAATGCCTGAAATTGTTCAGCAACGCAGTTAAAATTTGTGTGTGAAATGAAATTTATGTTACCAAAAAGAGTGAAAATGTTGCAGAAGGCCTTTGGCGAGGAAGCTATTTGAAAACACAAATTTACAACTGGAAATTTAATTTACAACTTTACAATTCACACAACTGGAAATTTACAACAGAAAAGTGAAATTCCGATTGGTGCCCAAAACATTACATTTTTGCATCACGTTTACGTGTTCATTCCGACTCAAACTCTACCCATATCGTATTAAGTGAACCCAGCAATGTAAGTGAAATGAAGAAGCACGAAAAGTGTAATGAACAGATTGCAAAACGCAAAAGAAACTTGGGGACTACCTGAAGGGTTTCACGATTTGGACGAAATGGTCGACAGTCATCTTTGCCGAGCAGCTTCTCCTTTCGAACGTGGCCACCATTCGAACCACCCCCTTTAACCCGAACCCACCCGAAGCCTCACCCAAGAGTTAAGCTGCTCCACGAGTGGTTCGCACATTATTAAAGCAAATTGTTACACAGGCACGAACAGACAAACAAACATCGCCACATCGGAATCGGCTGGCGGAGACAAGAACCGCAATGACGCCACCGAGAGAACCTTCAGGAAAGTGCGTAAGAACATTGCCGTGGAGTGGAATGGCAAACAAAAACGAAGCGCAACCGGCTCCCGGCCCGGGCAGACTGATTCTCGGAAAAACGAAGTGACGTAATCTGTGTGGTAATCAGTGTTGAAAAGCCTTATTACAGCCGCAGCGCCCTCTCTGTGCCGCGCCACCGAACCGCGCGAGGAAAATTAGGCACAACCCGGCCAACCCCGGGGAAACGACCCCGAAGCCCACGAAAACTCGATCACCGCGCGGAACACTCTAGCTTTTTTGTCTGCAACTCGAACGTACCGCGCGGACCTCTAAGCCTATCGTCGGGTATTACATTCCTCTTTTTTTGCGTTAGCATAGAAAAAGAAGTCTCGCTGACTTTTTCCGGGTTGCAGTTCTCTTGCCCATTCTCTCCCCGCGGTTCCCCCCTAATTTTTGGCCTCGATAAGATATGAGACGTGAAAAACCCAACGCACCGGAAACATGGGAAATCTCTCTTGGGTTCCGTCGTTCGGGTTGGGGCTCTATACTTTTGAGTCGATAAACCGCCGACAAGAGATGACACATGCTGGGGTGCCTTTTTCCGGGTGTCCCCAACCCTCTCCCCCCCCTCCCCCTTCACGATGCGTGAAGAAGCAATCATTAAAACACACATATCCATCCATCACGCAGTCCTTTTTGCGCGAAGCTCGCACATTGCCCGCCGATGACAGACACGCCGGCGGTTGCCAGGACGGCGAAATGGATGTGTCGTTGGGCCTTCTGCTTCCTCTGCCCCGTGGCCTACTTATGATTTTCCACGAAAGATTAATAGCCTTCAGCCGAGCGTTTGGCCTTTCTTCGGCGCGGCCCCCGGAATTCTTGAAAATGTTTAGTTTCTTTTTTGAGCCCCGTTTGAAATGAAATGTGTTTTGTGCCCAAACCAAAACCAAGTCTCGGACTTGCAAAGCGAATTCGTCTTCGAAGCATAAAACAGCGGCATATTCCGTCTGTGAAATGATCGTTAAATAGCCGTCTGCTGCCATCGTTGGCGTAACTCACTCACTATAATTGATTGCAAGCAAAGACTTTCGCCCTGAATCTGCCAATATTGCCTTTGAACGAAATTCATACTTTATTCAGCTCTTTTTTGCGTTCGTCGACTCGAAAAAATGGGAACTTCTGAGGGTCCTGCGAGAAAGAAGATGATGCCCCCGCGGTTTCGCCTGCCGGACAAAAGAAAGGTCAAAGTTGGTGGTTTCTTTTTCCGGTAAAATTTAGAGGGCCGATGAAAAAATGAAACGGCAAATCCGGCTTTCGCCCACCTTAATCGGTCATTTGTGCGCATCATTTGCGCTTCGAAAGACACTCCAAAGGACCGGGCTACAGCGGGGTCAATTTTCACGTCGTGACGAAAGGTAGACCTCCATCGCAAAGTTGCCCGTTTCGAGCACATCAAGATCACCACCTCATCATCCGGGGCAGCGGCAAACGAGCGGCAGCGAATTAAACTCGACCGGGAGTGGCACTGATTGGCGGGTGGATTTGTCAACCGCCGGCCAGCGAAACCTTTCCACCCTTCCGAATCCGTGGCCAATCCGAAAACCGCTTTGCTATAAAAGGGGAAAACTTTTACCCGAACCGTAGTTCGATTGGAGCGCGATTGCCGTTCCCCACGGAGAACTTTTTTCGCACTCCCGGAAAAGCCTCCCGAGGCCCGATTTTGGGTTTCGGAAGTTCTTTGAATCACCCCACGAGGCGGCAGAGGGAATCGAGAACCGAAACCATCGAGGGGCCCGAGCGGCCGCTTTTAATTGACTCGTTATGAAACTTTACCGCGAGACGTCGAAAACTTGGCGCCCGTGCCCCGATCATCACACATCCGGCATGCCCAACCGGCTTTCAGCGGGGTCCCTCGAGGAGCGGTTGGTAGATTTTTCCGACAAAGTTGAACCGGATTTGGCTTCACGAAACAAGAAGAGAAGAAAAACCCCGAAGAAACACTCCGAAACAAACGAATGTAGCCAATTCGGGCAAAACAGTGCGAACGGCAGCCGGGAGTGTTTTAATGGGACTCATAAAGGAGATTTTATGCCATTACACACCAGCCCATCCGCCCAAGTGGGTGGGGTCTGAAAATCAGAATCGAAAGCCAGGCCAAAGAATCCTCTCCGAAGTCCGCAGCCGTTTCTTTTCATCTGCTCCTTTTAAGCGGCCGTCTCGGATCGAACGGAAGTGCTCGCGTTATGTTGCGTTCACTTGAATCCTTATGCTTTTTGCCTTGTCTTCCTCGGTCCCATCTTGGCCCAGCGGCCGCAAGGCGAAAGGAAAACCCGTACAATTTATCATTGGTTTTTTTTTCTTCTTTCCGTTGCTGTTTTTTTCTCCCATTGGCTCGTTCCTATTCATTCGCTTGCAATCCGTTGCAAAGCGTCATCCGTTTGAGTTTTTTTGTTGTTGCCCATCATAAATATACAAATTACGGCAATGATGAGATTTCGCTTTCCTCCGCCGCCGTCGCTGCTGCTGCCGGCAAAAGGGTAAGGGTGCGAAATTCTTGCCCTCACGCTTGGTTTACTTCGTGGGGAAAAAGGCCCGCAAAAACTTCCGCGGACCCGGCGGATGGAATTTTCAAATGCGGCTTCGATGCGTCCCGAGTTCAGTTTAATGACGGGAAGTTAAATTCGGCGACCGTTCCGAAAGCTGTTGCATGGGCCAAATTATTGGTAATGTTACATGTGCCACCCTTCGTTATTGGAATTTTATTTCCCGGCTTGGCACAGAAAGGAGGAACATTACGCCACCCGGATGCCACGGTTCATAATGGTAACGGCCGGGTTCGCTGCGATGATTACGCCGGGATCGGCGAGAAATTATGTTAATTGCGGCCACATGGCCGCTGGATGGATAAAATGCCGTCTCTCAATTGCTCAAGATCATTGTTGCCACCAGTTTCTTTCGGTTTTTGCTCAGTACCTCCTTTAAACGATTATGAAGCTGAATGTGAGGAGTGTTTTGAGTAGCCTTTTTGGTGTCATAATTTTTGTTAGAAATCGGTGGCCCGGTCCTCGCGCAGCAGCTGCTCGGTGAAACTTTCTGCAAACTTTGCCATTAAGCACGGGTTTCCTGCGAATTGCGGGCCATTTTTCTGTCACGTACAGAGCGTGCCGCAACCAGCCCTACGCCTCCCAGAATCCACGGAATCCACGTGTCAATCACGAGAAATAAAACATAATTTCGCACGATAAAACGCTCCAAAACTGCGCTGTGCATGACGCTCGGCAGGAAGTGTAACAGAATCTGCTGCACAACGTAACAAATTGAGTATTTTACTCGGCCCTTCAACACTAGCGCCTAATTGCATTCATCAGTCATCAGCCGTCACGTCGACCTCCTATGAAGCTGCCGTTGCGACGACAAAATTCATTTCACCCGAGCCGTTCGATCGAATGTAAATTCTGGGACACTGCGCGATCCCAGGCGTCAGGACCTCGGAGACCGGGCCGTGCAGTGGGTAAATTAAATTGCAATCAAGCGGCAGGATGTAGCGTATAAATTGCATCTCATTACGCGTAACGGGCGTCAGCGTCTTCGCCCCCGGGCGGGGCCAGGCGGTTGCGAGCGAGAAAGTGACGGGCCCGGGTGTGTATAGTAAATCCCCTGACAGTCTTCGGCCACCACCGCCGCCCAGCGCTCAACTTTAAATCCAATTAACACTCCGACTCCGCACAGTAATAGACCTTCCGTTGGCTACAATTAGTCGACGCGACAGTACGTGCGGCAGGACGTGCCGTTCGTCATCATTAGCCTGGCGAGCATTTTCCCCAAGACGGGAGGACGCCAGCCGCCGGCCGCAGTGTGGCCTTCGAGACCCGTAGCATAAGCAATGCCGCTCATTAGCATAAGAATCTATTATTTACTCGGATCGGGTCGCTGCGCCGTCGTTGTTGCTTCGATGCGCGTTGATGGTGCGACACAGAGTCCGTCGCAATCGTAAAATCCGGTTTTCCCGGCACGCACTTCCGGGGGCTGGTGGGGCCACCGGGAAATCGCAGCACGAGAGAGAGAGAGGCTTCACTTACTTTTGTTATTTCACTTTCGGCCGGCAGGCTCACCACTTTACGGATCGTTTCACGGATTCACGGATTTGGACTTTGGGATTTTCCACCACATTTTCCGCGCTCCACCACACGCAGGCACGCACGCAATCTGTTTCACCATCAGCAGCACCGTTGTGGCAGCTTTCTCCAAGTGCTTTTCATTAACTTAACGGGGCGCAGGAAAAATCGCTCCGGAAATGGGGCCACATCAACGCTCGCACGCACGCACACAACACTGCGTCACTGGGCCGGACTCTCTCAACGGTCCGGACCGGGTAACGGTGGCCGGAACATCCTTGAAGTTAGAATGGCACCCGACAGGATCCGCGTGCGTTGAGAGAGGAATTTAAATTTCCACTTCTGTGTGGCGCGAGCTTCCGGCTGCTTTCCAATCACGTGCCACCCGAAATTCCGCACCCGACGAAGCTGCCCCGTCTCGGCGGAGCACACTTTCCGGGCCGGAAACACACACAGACACACGCGTGGTACACGGGGATTTTGGGCGGTCACTTCCAACTGGTGCTGTGTTGCTGGCTTATGGTATGGGGCACCCAGAGGAAAAAAACGCGAAAGGCACACGCCTTGAGTGACATCAGTCGCAACCCAAACCCGAACGGCTTTTTAAAGATGCTATCCTCGGACTTAAAGCACGCACCGAGAGCCACCCAGAACCGAATCAGCTGTTAATCCATGCGCTAAATATCCGAAACGGTTGCCCTAAGCTCGCGGACAATGCGGAACTTTGCGATAATTACCGCGTCACCACGCCATCGTCCTGGCGATTCCCGCACACGCACCGGTCACACCAACACTACCACTAAAACTCCGGCGGACACAGGGAAACCGCGGCAGCCGCGGAACAATGGAATAAACAAAGGCTCCACGCACACCGGGAATTAAAGGACTCGCCGTGGCCACTACGGTCGTGTGTGTTCGATGTCCGGTCCGACCACACGATGTCCGTTCACGTGCATCGCGCTTGTATCCCGGCGCCGACCCGTGTTCGATGGCCAGCAAGATGAAACTGAAACTGCGGCCGCAGGTTGCTTAGGATCATTATCCACAACATCATCAACATCAGCAGCAGCAGCAGCAGCGACGGCATCAGCATCCCGGACACCACCCCGATGGGCGAACGAAGCGAACTCGGAACGAACGGAAACCCGATCCGGGAGTTCATCGCTCGCTCGCCGGGGTGCGTTCATCCCGAAGCGACGTAGGATGAACTTCGGGCTCTTATCGCTGGCCGCGTGATAAGACAACCGATGTACAGTATGAGACCGTGTACCGGTCAATCCGGAATCACGGGGAAAATTAGTAGAGAAATAGTACAAAATCCTCAACTTAACAACTACTTTAAGCGGCTCGTGAATAAGTAAGTGTTAGTATCACAATTAGTTTAAAAGCATATCAACCCACTAGTTGCATGTTGGGTAATGGTCCCAGACCGTGGGAACGGCTTAATCCTCACCGAAATCCAGACGAACGGACGGCACGGCCCGGCCCTTATTCCAAAACATACCCATCCACGCGGCTAGCACCAGCTACGGCCATACGCAACCATCTGTCCAGATGCTTCGCTGCCTTCGCTTCTGAATGAAATCCCAAACCGGGTAGCATCGGGTCCGGGGAAACGTCAGCGTTGTACACTTCGCTGGGCCACGACGACCCGTGACGACTGCGCACTGGCCCACCGTGCCCGTCGTGGCACGCGGCCAGTCGACGACCCACCGAAACACTCGAGCGCGTTCCAAAGATTCCGAATGCCTGGACCCGCCAGAAGCTGTGCTTTTGATTCCGGCGAATGAACCGTCCTAGACGGATCGAATCAAGCACCTGGTGTGTCGGAGAATTCGGGGGGCTCCCTAGGACTCCCGTCACGCGTGGTATGCGTGTGGCGATACGCGACATGCACCTGACCCCGGACACAGCGTTTCCGGTTTGGCTGCCGCCGAGTGGATGCGTTTGGCCGTGAATGTTTGGCCTTGAGCACCGTTGTCTCCCTGGAGTGGGTCACATGCCATAACCTGGCCACAGCCTGGATGCAACGCGGAACCGCGAAAATGACCGCGAAATGGTGTGCTGGACGTGTTTGGTTCTACGCGAAATCAGCCAGACAGAAGTAACCGATTTGCGATATAATGTTTGAAAAGGTTCAAGGAATTGGAACACAAGTTTGTAAATGGGCCCATTGCGGAGCCATTGACATGCTGTAAATAAAGTGATAGAAAAGTCGTTAAAGCGATGCAATCGCCACGAAACTCACCTAACGTCGAAGTGGACGAACTTTCCGCCAAAGGATGAGCGAACCGTCCTTCGGAGTCGGCAATCGGAATTGACAAACAATGTTCGCAACACTTACAAAACAAACGACTTTTTGCTAGCGAAACTGCACCAAATTGACGATGCGCCCGAAGAACTTTGCCAATCCTCTCTGGCTCGGGCGCCACTTGCTCCAGAACGTTACACCGCGAGGCTGTGCCTTGAAGTTTGCTGCCGCCGCTGCTTTGCGACCGTCAAAGTAGTCCGCGTCCTTCCGTCGCTCGCGATTACTTTATTTGACTTTCAATCAACCAAATTACTTTCGCAGTTGGCGGTGGCTCGCGAACGAGTTACGGCAGATAAATATGCTGTGCTTACTGTTGCGCTTCGCAGGAGATCGGAGATCGGAGGCAACTAATATTTGGCTGTGAGTTTTCCATTTACCATCTACTGGATTGCAATTTTTAAGACAATGAAGTCTCAGGAAAAACTTTACGACGACCACATAGCAACTGTTTCATTTTTCTGCAGTATTTAAAAAATCCAACTACGAAGGTACCGCCGCAGTGACACCGGATGTCACGTGATGCCGTTGAATGGAATCATCCCTACGAACGACTCATGAATTTAAAAGATAGTAAAAGTAGCTTAAAAATAGCATATCTAACCGGGAAGCTGGCACCGAGAACAGGTATCACAGCCGGCCGAGGTGATAATTACGGAGCCCCTTTTTGGACTCCAAACGGCCCGGTAGTGATGAAGGACCCCTTCAGCAGCCCCGTAATGAGATGCAACTGTATTAGCACGGGCATGTGCGAACGTTACGGCGGATGGCACCGCAAATTGAAAGCCACCAGCCCGAGCAGCCCTCTTTCTTTCGCTCCGACACGCCTGTGATAAGAGAGTGGTGCAGAGAACGGTAACGGCACAGGGCCGACAGTTCCGTGGCCGACTCGTGACTAACATGATAATGATTAATTAGGGCTGCTAATCAGATTGTCGGTCCGGATGAAGGTGAGCAATGAGATTATGTTTGCGGTTAATGAGTCGACCGTAGCGCCACAGAGTGGAAACATTAAAAATTCACCGTCAAAAGCATGTAAGCTACTTCTGCATTCGGAATCGGAGTACGGGTCGGTTTAGCGTTGGGGTTAGCGATAAGCATGGCATCTTGTTTTTGCCCAATGCACAACGCGAAGCCTGAGGTGCCCGAAGGTGTAACGACAATTTAATCGGGTTACGTCGCCGGTGAACTTGGCCATTAAATTCAAAGTTATTTTTATGCCCGCGGAACGGAAGACTCCGGCGTTCTCCACGAAAACAGCCCGCCACGTAATTATCCTTTCGATGGCCGCCAAAATTAACCAGACAACAGGTGTGTCGTTTGCTGGCGTTCCTCGGAAGGTGGATGCGAAAAATCAATCACAATGAAATTACTGCCCACCGCACACCGCTTTAACCCGAAACGGTAAATAATTAAGAATCGTACAGTATCGCGTTTTTATCGTGCCGGTCACGGAACGACGAGGAGCCCATTCCTGCTGGCCACAGGCGGTGTCGACAGCGTGGGAATTAAAATTCGCTCCCAACTCAGCGTTTAAGCGCAACGAAACGGGGCCTCACGTGGATAAAAACCAACTCATTATACTTTATTACAGTTCACTTACGGTGGAAATTAATTCCACTCTCACCGTTGGCCGCTGCCGCGATGGCCACCCATGTGTAACGCTATCGGTTAGTTCGCGCTGTTGTTGTTGTTGGTTTTCCCCGTCGTACGAGGCGCCGCTGATGGAAATTAATATCCCGAAATTAAAAATTAATATCCCATCCCGAGATCTCGTCCGGTGGCTCATCCTTATCCTTCGGGTACTCGTCGAAGTTGGACAGATCAATGTCGGACACGATGGGCCGTATGAGTGGGGCCGGCATCGTGCGCTCCTTCAGCCGCTGCCACTCGAAGCTCCCGAACCAGCTGCGAAGGAGGGAGGAAAAAGTGGCGCAGGATTAAAATCAACACCACCCATACGGAGTCCCGGCGTGGGTCTTACGGGTGGGTCTTGATGTCGGTGATGCCGTTCTTGCCGTAACCGAGCCGCTCGGCCGCCGTCTGTCGGCAGAGGCGCTTGATCAGCACCTGTGCCTTCTTCGGCACGCGCGACGGCAGCTCGATGATGTCGATGCCCCGCAGGATGGCGTTGTACGTTTTCATATGGTTCTTCCCCCGGAACGGTGGCTTCCCGACCAGCAGCTCGTGGATCAGCACACCGAGCGCCCAGTAGTCGACCGCCCGGTCGTGGCCCTTGTTGAGAATGATTTCCGGCGACACGTACTCCGGCGTGCCCGCGAACGTCCACGTCTTCTGGTTCGGCCCGATGCGCTTCGCAAACCCAAAGTCAACCTGCAACGCAACGAATTCGGTGCGCCATTTGTTAGGACCGCCCACAGACCACCACATGCCCCGCTCGCGAAACCCACCAGCTTGATGTAGCCCCTGTCGTCCAGCATCAGGTTTTCCGGCTTCAGGTCACGGTAGATCATGTTCCGGCTATGCAGATATTCAAACGCTTCGACGACGCACCCGGTGATGAAGCGCGCCGTGCGCTCGTCGAAGAACTTACTCTTTTGCAGCACCGTCCACACGTCTCCGCCGAGGCAGGCCTCCATCAGGAAGTAAAGGTACTTCTTGTCTCGATACGTTTTGTACAACCTGCAAGCGGTCGACCCCGTTAAAACACAGCAGAATATTAGTTTTCAAATACATTAATTACGCAACGGTTCGTTGATCAAAAAGTTTCCTGAATGACCGCCGTGTGGCGGTTGTCGCAATCGGTTGTCAACTGTCGATTGTCAACAATCTAGCTCAACTTTTAAATTGACCTCGTTTCCTCAATAATTTGTGAAAGTTACGTCGAATTAAGTATTGTTCTTATTGAATCGGATCAAAGAACCGCTGAGAGGCATGCGTTTCAGCAGCCGAGAGAAGATAATGGAGAAATCCAAGCCCTAAAGGAGTTACCAAAACATCGAGTTTAAGAAGAATTTGGGAATGGATCAGGCGTTGGAATAAGTGAGTTGTAGTCCATGGGAAGTACTTTGAAGGCGGCAATATCGATTTTGAACAATAAACAGATATCGTTCATAAATTCCGGGAACTTTTTTAACAAGGTGATAGTTCTTCAATTCTATTCAATTCGAAGAATTAAACACTAATAAATAATACTAAATGTAGTGCTTTACGGCAAGGTCATTGATAGTCGCTTGACGTGTCTACGTTCGGTTCAATGGTTCTCTATGAAAACGGACACAATCATTTTCGATATATACAAATATAACGAAAGAAGAAAGGACAGGAATGGAAACTTCCTGTTGCCGAAACGAACCTTAGCCTTAAATTCTGGTCGCACTATATCTATATCTTACGAAGCTAACAGAAGAAAAAGGATCGGTTTTATTCACAACCCGCCAGTCGATTGTCGCTAAACGAGCGAACCCAATCGAAACATAAATCAAATCTCCACATCAAACGTATAGAAAATTCGCCCAACACCTGAACCGGCGGAATGGGGGACGGCCCTCTCTTCGAAAATAAAAGGAAGTCAACCGATCCCCTATCGGCTCCCGCAGTATCGATTTCAATCAACGTGAGACCCGGTCATCCCCGGAGTTCAGTGACGTTTCTTTTTGCAACTGTTTCAACGCCCAAGCAACGGTAACCGAATCCGTCCCTACGGTGCTGCTTGATCAAAGCGACCGTTGCCGCGACAGATTTCGCTGATTTAAAACGATTCCCGCGAACAGGGACCGCGGGGTCGGGTCTAAACGGAACGTTGACGGGGCATATCGAAAGCAAACCTCCTCGCCCGGTAACACCAGCCCCGCTAAAAGCAACAATCAACCCGTTCGTCATGCAAAAGAAATACCGAAGCACCTACCGGACGATGAACGGGCTGTTGCAGCTCAGCATGATGTCCTTCTCGCTGTAGGCGTGCTCCTGCTGCTGCTGGCGGACCATTTCGATCTTTTTCAGGTACTTCAGCGCGAACGTTTGCCGGCTTTGGTACTGCACCAGCTCGACCCGCCCGAACCCGCCGATGCCGAGCGTCCCGATGTAGGTCAGATCGTGCAACTGGATATGATCGTACTCTGGACCGCGCGATGTAAGCCACGGGGCAGAAAAAGAACAGAGAGAGAACGAGGAGACATGTGTTAAACGAAGTGCAACGAATCATGTTTACCGCCGGCCCGTGTGTGCGGTGCGGCGCGCCGGTACCAGAGCAATCACCTGAGACAATATTTGTCATCGTCGAGCTGCGGGGCACTATCGTGTCGGAGAGCTTCACCTCGCGCAGTGTCTCCAGGCCGCCGAGAAATTCGTTGAAGGCACTGCAAAGCGTCAAACATAAAAAAAAACATCAGCAAAACATATGCGCCCAGGTTCGCCCCCGTCATCCGCCGGTCGTTTCATAGAGCCGGAGTGAGGGAGAAAATCAAAAACCGTTCGTACGGATTACGTACATCCGGTTCAACGTCAGACACTCGGTGCCGGGTGGATTCGCGATGATGCTGGCCAATCGGCGATCCTCGTGCAGGAGAGCCTGCTCCCCGAAGTACGCACCACGCTGCAACGTCCCCACCAGCCGGTCGTTGCCCTTCTTGTCCGTTTTAATCACATTCACACTACCGCCCCGGATAATGTAGAACTTGTCGCCCGGATCTCCCTGCTGGATGATGGTGGACCCGGTGGCGTAGAATTCCTGCGCAATAACCGTGCGGAAGTGCGTTAGTGTCCGGTCTGGTCGAGCAGGAGCAACGCTTGGCACGCTATAGAGCTTACCCGCTTCAGGAGGTCCGATATTTTGTGCAGCTTCTCGTTCTCCAGATCCTTCAGCACCGAGACCGTGCTGAGGAACCGGACATTCTCTTCGCGCTCCTTCCGGCCGCTCTTCATCATGATCTTCTGGAACACCTTGCGCTCCAGGAGCCACACCTTCGCGCCGGTCGTGACGCGGATCGACGCGAACCGCTTCGCCTTGTAGAGGATTGCCAGCTCGCCGAACACGACGCCCCGGCCGAACGATTTGATCACCTTGTTGTCGACCACCACCTCGTAGGTGCCGTCCTCCGACACGTAGAAATGTGCCCCGATGTCGCCCTCCTTGATGATGTAGCTGTTCGGCGGGAAGGACATCGAGCTCATGGCCGCCGTGACCGCTCCTAATCGCTCCTCGTCCATCATGTTGTTCAGGAAGTCGTTCGCCACGATCGCCGCCTTGATCAGTAGCTCCGTGTCGGCCGCCTTCGGGTGCGTCGGGATGACGATGTCTTTCGATTCCTTGAGGTCCGTCTTGTCCGACACGACACCCTGTTTGCGGACCTTTTTCAGCGTGCCCACGATCGTGTTGTCAAGCTCCTCGATCTGTGACCGTTCGCGCGCCAGCTCCGGCAGTGTCCGTGTGACCGACGGTGTAGCCGGAGGATCTCTCAACGGTGGCGGTGAGGTTGGCTGCGGTAGGGGCTGTAAAGAGAACGGGAACGATCGATATCGTTAGATGGACCGGCTCTTGTTCTTACACCCGAAATCCTACCTCATCGTCTTCCCGGTGACTCAGCGCCTGCCGGACCAGCGTTCGGCTCATCACCTCATCCAGTAGGCTCTGCTCCAGCTGGCTTCTCGGTGGCGGCAGTTTCGGTGGCGTCGGTTCTTCGTCCGCCGACGTATCATCGGCGTCCTCCGCCAGGGCCACCCGGCTAGCCCGGGGTGGCAGATCCGGTGGCGCCGACCGTTCGTCCTCCGAACTGGGAGCCTCCGGTACGGCATCGTCCGCCGGTTTCCGCATCGCAATCACATCGTAGACGGACAGATCTCGCTCGAGCAGCTGCTCCTCCGATTGGCCAACCGGGGACACTTTTGTCGTGAGCGGTGCCAGGCCACCCACCGGGAGATTCGTAGGCCGATTGTCCCTCGATGCCTCGGCCTGCACCTGTTTCTGTAGCTCGGGTATTTCCCGCTCGAGCTGGGCCAGTGTTGCCCGCTCGCTCTTGCTCATCTCCCGGACGCCCTTCGACTGGAGGGCCAACATGTGCAGAATTTTGTTCTGCAGCAGATCCTTCACCAGCATCCCATGGCCACCGGGGCTCTCCATTGTCGACGGTTCGCGCGAGCTCAAACTGATCTTCAGCTGCTCGTCGGGCCGCTTTCCGGACGCCTTTCGCTCGATCGTTGGCCCGGGCGCCGTTACTAAGCCGATCGGGGCCGCCCGGACACTCCACGGACACTCCCGGAAACGATCGGAGCCACGGTTAGTGCCGCTCGTGCTGATGGAGGTCACGTTTAACCGTTCGTCCAACGATCCCAGCCCCGACTCACGTTCGTTCGACTTCGACTCCATCGGAACTGACACCGCGGCGGCCTTCGTGGCGGCCTTTGGTGAAGTACCGCCTTTCTTTCCGGCGTACCCATTGGCCAGAATCGACGGTGGCGGCAGCACTGCCGGCGGCACCTGATTGATCCGGTCCTCATCGTCGAGCCGTCGCGTTACACGTGTCGCCTGCAAACGGATTGAATCGGATTAATGCACCACCGGATCCGTGTTTCACCATCATAGCGCGCAATAAAAAGGGACACAAAAAGCCTTGCCCGCCGTTGATGCACTCCATGCGTTATGCTGTCGGGATTCACACCTTCTTAAAGACGCCCTTGAGCTTGAGCCGGACGGCCAGATAATACGGAACACGGATTGGATTGGTTGAAGTGTTTAGTAAACAAATGGAACAGTTCGGTGCCATAAAAGAGGGGCTTGTTGACGGTTGCCTTCCTCCCATCCGTCACTGACGTTTTATAGCACGTGCCATAAACGGTGTAATTTCAATCACTCGTCAAACATTTCCGCGCGCGCCTTGAACCCAGTACCCAGCACTGACGGTGACCGGAACCAAAAAACGGTGGTCAAAAAACGGTCGGCTCATTGTGTGCTCTTCTCCGGCTGTGTAGATGATAAGACGCGCCCAATTCATTTAACGCCAAAAGAATGTCGACCTCGCATTCGGCCGGCACGGGAATCACTATCGACGTTCGCCGCCGGGGACTTCTGGTGACCCAAAAATAGATTTGCGCAATCACGACCCAGTTGGGCCGTGACAAGCAGAGTGCCTCGATCAACCTGGACACCGCCGTTTCTCAGTAATAGGTTGGCCATTGATTGAAATGGTTGTCTACTTTTCGATCGCCATACGACTTCCGATAACGGCAATCGATGACCGGACCGACAATGCTGCTGCTTTTTTTCGTCGCCATCTCGGGACTCAGGTGTGTACCGTCCTGGTAAATTGACTTACAATTTCCAATTAAGCATATTCCATGAATTAACAATGCCTGATTAAGGTCTGATTTAGAGGACTCTGGTGTGGCTTCCAGATGACCGATTAGTTTTACTAGTGCCGCTCCGCTGTCCATCAGCAAAACGGACCTCAAATTACGTTCGTGGAAAATATGTGGACTGGATTCATCTTGTGGCCTGTGAGATGCGTTGTCGTCCAGCAGCACCACCACCAACCAACCAGACTTACACTAGCGTCCGAGAATGTTCAAAACTCGAGCGATGCAGATCAAACGACCCTCCCGGCTGACCACCGGGGCATCAAAAGAAGATCAATCCTTTTGCGTATTTGGAATTTTCTACCACAGTGCCGGCACTCCGGCGGGTAAAAGTGCTCTGAAATGCGCACCGGCAACCTCGGTACGGTACCTCGGCTTTCCCCTCTTGCCGAAGCCACGAGCCACGCTCCCAGGAATGTTGCCACATTCCCTGCTTGAAGACTTTATCTTAATCTTGTGGAGAGCAACCAGAGGGTACCGCTTATCGACAGGTTGGTAAAGTGCCGATTGCAGCTTACAGCCGCCGCCGCCGCCGCCGCCGCCGCCGCCACCACCAGCTTACCGGCCCAGCGATAATGGGTATCGGATCGTTACACTTTCACCTACGCCGCCAGCTCCAGCTCAAGCGACACCCGAAGTGGACACCGTACGTCCGGTGAGGAATCCCTAGAAAGAACAGCGCCCCACTTTGGTGGAGATAAGCGGAGCTACTCACCACCACCTCGCCATCGCCGGTGCCTGCACCGGGCAAATTGAACGACCCATGCTTTCGGCCAAAGAACTTTGCAAAGCACGCCATCGTGTGGCACTTGACGCCCCCCTTTCCGGAGCTTCTGGGTTCCGGGTTCGAGCGAACGACGGAGACTGGTTATGCTTTGCGTGCGCCCTCGGCTTCGGAAAATGTAGCAAATTAGTTAAACACGTTCAAACGGACTGTTGCTGCTGCTGCTGTGGCACATCACTCCGGTATCCTCTCGTCCGTCAGTTCCCATCACCGCTCACAAACCAGCTCACAACGTCTAACACCGCTGAGACACCTTTTTCTTGCACTTGAACGTCATCGGGGGCTCGAAAACACTGTCACCTTCACCGCACACCGTTGATCATCTCTCAATCAGTTTGATTGTTTCGTAAACACCACACCTTTCCGGCGGATCACCTGCTAGGGGACGACAATCGAAGACATTCTTCGGCGGGTCGACCGGCACTGTTCACGTTTCGTGTATCGATATATCAGTGATCTCACCTTACCACGAATCCCGTAACGCCTTACGTGAATCCCAAGACACCGAACCGTGCCTTGCCAACGGCCAACTCGTACTGACCGCCGTGGCCGCCGAGTGAGAAGAAACCCGCCAGGTAATGATTAGAAACCGATTCCCTACGCTCCCTGCTGATAGCGTCCTCCTCCGTCTGCAAGATACCGGCCCAGGGTTGGGAATCTTGCCTCGCCGCGACAAGTGTTTTCAGGCCCCGCAACCAAACCCCCCCGGGGACGTTCCTATGCGTTGGTTTGCGTGTCACGCACACTGCGGCCGAGAAGACCCCCTAAGATATCTTTATCAGTGTTCCTTCTCAGCAACCTTCAGCTCGTTCCGTCTTCCTTACTCTCGCTGTCGGTCGGTGGCGCTTCGCTTTATTATTGTTTCTCACTATTCCAATCCATTTTTCTCACTGTCTTCCGCGTGATCGATAGTGTGTGGCCTTCGACGGACGTTTAACCCACCCCCTGGACTGGACTGCCACAAATAGACCAGCGTGTCCAGCTAATTTGAGTTCAGCCCAGAGGGGGTTTCGTTACTTGAAGAAGCGATCCCAATGATAAGATTTGATGATTTGAACGGAGAATATTGCAGTAGAATGATGACTAACACTATATGCTTCGGCGGCCACATTGCAAAGTTCCAATTGAAGTCCGATCGGACGACTTCTTCGAGGTGTCCATTCCTTCAACGGTACAATGATCCCCAGGGTTGCATTTTATGCTTCCCGTTACGCTCCACTCGTTCCGCCAATCTGTGGCCCGACTTGGAGGCCGCCGGCGCAAAGTGCACCACTGTGCCAGTAGTTTACAGGTGTTGTTGACACACTGGTTCCGTTCCGCTGTTCGTTTGATGTCTTCTATATCATCTTACAGCGCGCATCGGTCGACATGGGCTGCTACAATTTGTCGGCTTCCAGCGTCAGCTCTAGAGGCTCCCGCCACAACACACGGTCTTATCGGAATCGGAATCGGAAGAGCACCACCACCGGCTTCTTATCAATAGCACCTTCGGGAGGGGCTACGCCGGGGCCACAAAAGGCGGCGCGGCGCGCTTGTAAACAATCGTTTGGTTTTAGGAAAATTAAAGCCGCCGTTTTTGCGTTGCCGCCTCCCTTACGCCGGTTGTTGTTGGCGAATGTTTTTTTTCTTTCAGCTTGGTCTGGTTCCACTTGTTTGAACTCATCGAGAAGCCACCGACACCACTTCCGTTCTGCGAAACGAGGATTCATGTAGTAGCACCGGCCGTAGTAGTGAGAGTCGAACCGATACGATCGCTTCGACTGCATTCCGCCCGTGACGTCAGCGCTGTCAATCCGTCAATCCCAACACAGTCACTGTGTTGCGTTGTTGCGCCCTGCGCCACAATCTCAACAGCTATCGGGCCGCGCTATCGGCCACATGATAAGATGACACAAGTCGTCCCGTGCATGACACACCTCACC